>NC_051075.1:85374950-85674950 GCF_004664715.2 Peromyscus leucopus
TCAGAGCATCGACTTAGCATGGATCTATACGAGGTGAGGTCTCCCAGGCTAAGCAAAGAGAGGCCTGAGTAGATAGATCTCTCAGCTCCCATTCAGTGTAGAAGATGGGCCACTATGAGGCACACCAGAATTTGTCTAATAAGAAAACACACACTTTCTTATGTATGTTTATCTGTAGTCTTAGGGATCAGGTCCCAGGCTCTGCACATGCTAGACAAACACTCTTATCACTGAGCTATAGCCCCAGCCTGCACTTAATAAACAAGAGAGAAGATAAGGAATCACTCCAACAAGTTGACATTTTCCGAGTTTAAATAGATTTACCAGACTGTTTTCCCTCCAGACACTATAATTGGGTTCTCTCTCCCAGCATCTTTTCTGTTTAGTCGTTGGCTCAGCTCTGGGTTTTGCTGGTTGCACCAGCTCTGTGTGTGCAGCTTGCCTGCTGGTCAGTCTCCCCAGGGAACAAAATCTTGACTAATCATTAGACCATCTTTCCAGCTCCCAAATACCTAGGCTTCCAGACATTATGTTTTCTTTTACTATTTGGATGAATAATTTTTCTCTTGTCCATGTCTTTTTTGATTTCTCTCTCAGGCTTTTTGTTTATTTATTTGTAATTCTGAAAAGTAAGGGATTTTTCTCAAGTCAGCCTAACACTTAGACCATATGGATGAAATCTTAGGTGACTCTGGTCATAATTTGGGGAATAAGCTATCTGATTTATTATTTGAATATTTTAATTCTCAGAGCAAACCACAGCTTCTGCCATTCCCAGCCCAGCAAAAGGGAATCGGCATGGTGAGAGGCCTCTGGCCAATGGTATTCCCTGCAGGCTACCAATCTACCACTCACCATCTTGCCTGTAACCTCGGCCTGCCTGTCACTGAACTTCAGCCTACAGCTGAATGGCAAGTTCAGTCTGTCTGATTAATTGACAGCTCTATAAACTCTTTCCACACCCCTGTGTCATGTGAGACATTCCCAGTTTATGTGCCCAGGTTTTTAATCCTCCCTAATTGGGACGTGTCTGTTGTTATGATGTCTTAACAAGGTTGATTGAGAACCTTCCTGGAAATCAATGTCCAATCTACAGCCTTCCACCTTCTACCAAGTCATGGGGAATTTGCTAGTACTTGGTAATTTTTTTCCCCTTAAGGCTTTATCAACCCATGAAGAAGAAGACAACATTGCAAAAGCGAATTGTATTGTCCCACAAGAATGCATTAATAACTGCTGTGGGCCAACTCTGTGGCCAGCATCAGGAGCTGTAGTTTCTTTTGCCTCAGGAATGTCAGTGTCACTGGCTCTATAGACACATTTTCAGTTTTAGTAAGACTGAGTTTTGATACATTTCTTTGAAAAGAGCATGTAATTCATTTTCTCATCAACAATAGAGTACCTTCATCCTTGGGTTTGTACCTATACCAAGCCCTTGGTCCTCACAGAAAGTAGCAAAGTGTGGTTATCTCTCCACTAAAATCTCAATCTCAGGTTTTTCACTAAATTGTCCTGATATTAATGCAGGCATCTCTTTAAGATTGACAGTTCCTAAAACTATAGAGACAACAGGTGTAATTCCTATCAATTATCATTGCAAGACATGCAGCTTATGTGCCAGCTGGGCCACCTGCCCAACTGCCTGATGCTTCCCCTCCTGCTGGCCTCTGCATGGCTTCCCAATTTTACTCTGAAAAAGCACCTTCTTTCATCTGTACCTGAACTATTTTTTTCTTTTTAACTTGAGAAGTTAACTTTTCTTTTTTAACTTCTAAAGAGGAAAGAATCTCATAAAGATGTTCTTTCTGAAATATCTCAAGAAACAGAGAAATGGAAGTTGATGTTGAGAAATGAGTGAGAAGATCTTGACACACAACAGTAAGGATTTATCCTAAGTGACTGTCATGTTAGAGATTGAAGGTCCACTGAGACTTCTGCCCCCTGATGCAAACCCAAGTCACAGTGCATTGGCAAGAAGTTCACAGGTTCCCTGTAGAGGAGCCGCTCAACTTGATGTCCCAAGAGCTCTTCTGAGTATATTTATATTTTGAACTCTCTTCAAGTCCTTTCAAGAAAACCACTGCTCACTAGAACAGTGTAAAGACCTGTGAGAAACTCTTGTGTCCCAGCAAGTTATGTGACAAAGCCTGTCTGGGTTCTAACTCTGTCCCACACGGCCATGCCAGCCCGGGGTCTAAGTTGAGTGGCTTCAAAGCGTATTTTGCAAAGGTAGATTTGTATAGGGATTGGGAGTTTATGACCTGTGAGCGTTGAATTGATAGACATAGCTAGAAGAGGGTGTTCAAGCAAATTTTGATTAGCGAGCTACTTGGGAAAGATTTCCAGCTTAGCTGCCAAGAGCATGAATTTCTCTGAGCGAACAGTTGTTAATATGCAGGCCTAGCATTCTCTATCCCAGGTTCTGTTGGCATCCCTTCTCAGTTCATCCCTGTCTTAGTTAGGGTTTTATTGCTGTGAAGAGACACCATGACCATGCAACTCTTAAAGGAGAACATTTAATAGTAGCTTACTTACAGTTTCAGAGGTTTAGTCCATTATCATGGTGGGGAGCATGGCAGTGTGCAGGTAGACATGATGCTGGAGAAGGAGCTGAGAGCTCTACATATGGATCTGTAGGCAAAAGGAAGAGATAATGAGCCACTAGGCCTGGCTTGAGCTTCTGAGACCTCAAAGCCCACCTTCCAGTGACATTTCCTTCAACAAGGCCACACCTCCAATAATGCCCCTCTCTGTGAGTCTCTGGGATCTATTTTCTTTTAGACTTCCACAATCCCTTCTCCAGTTCATCTCTCTCAGGTTCTTCCCTTCTCAGGTTCTAGAGCCATGGATTAGTCACTTTCTACATGCTTAGACTTCTCAAGAAAGAAGTAGCCCAGCAGTCCCCAAATATACATGCTTAAAGTGACAATCAAAACAACCCTCCATCTGCCCTCTTTTCTTTCTTAACTCTCTTGACTGTGTCTTAGATTCCAGGCACATATTTCTTTGGGATAGTCTTACAGTGTCAATCACCTGGAAACTCTGAGCCCCATGTATCCCGATCTTTCCATTATAGTATGAAAGAAGCTTCAATATCAAGGGTACATCTTCACACACGCCTTAGACCCAGACCCAGCCTAATGCTGGCTGGTTTGGGATACTGCGATTGTGTGAAACTTCCTGGATCAAGATTATGTAAGAAGTTTTCTACATCTTTCTGATCTTTTATAAGAAATTTCCCTTTCCCATCTTCCTGCTCACACCTTGTTTATGTCCCCTACTCATTTCTTCATTTGCTTACCCCCTTAGTACTGACTTACAGTCTGATTCTTGAAACTCACAATGTATTTGTGTTGACTCTCCATGGGCCAGGGTTCTCAGTTATGGCTATATGCTCTTCCATCAATGTTAAACTATTTCTTCTTGTGGCTCTTTGGTTTCACATAAAGAGGTAATTGCCCTCCCTAGTCTGACCTGACTCTGTCACTGTGTGTGACAACAGAACAGTTGTTTCCTGACAATATGAAATATGCTCCATTCTCCCAGAGGTTACCAAATTGTAAAGCATGTAACATACAAAAATATTCAGCAATTTATAATTTTTTATTTTAATATTCCAATTCCTGTCTTAAAATGGGAAATCTCCTGGGGTTGGATGTAGTTAGCAAGACAGTGAGAGGATTGACCTGCATTTCAAAAGTGAATTCAGGAAGTTGAGCCCCCAACAAAGATGGCTGACAGAAATGAGCTGTAGAGACTGACCATGAATGAGTACCTCACTGAGTGGATTGAGCAATTACTGTATTTCCTCGGCTGCAGTTGGCAGATTTTGGTTTCTTGTGAGTGTTGGCAAATGGTTGTTTCTCACTGGGCTAGTCTTGCTGGGAGTTGTGGGAAGTCCACTTCCCCGGAATCAGATTTTCTCTGGGCTGTGGCTTGGCGACGGCAGCCTCCTCACTTGTGCAGTGTTTTTCAACACATGTCAGCAGGAGGTCACTTTCTGCTTGTGAAAGTAAGTTTGGATATGTAACTGTGCAGGCCACTTGGGTTTCTATGATTGTTAATACACCCACTTACGAGCTATGAAATATATGTTACTCAAAGGAATCAAATCTGCACCATGAAACCTTTGGTACTGTTACAAGGACTGGCTTCCTGTTCTTTGCGACTGTGAGGACTGCCAGGTGTTACTGGTAAATAATCAAAATTTTTGTGTGTTCCTCGTCCTGGATCCTTGTAGCAGGGTCCTTGCTATTGTTCCCTTTGGGGACGGGGTGGGGGAGGAAGTAGGTGCAGAGTCAAACCACACAAACTCAGGGAGAATGTCGAAATAAGCAGCTCAGTTTATGCAGGAAGAGGCAAGCCTTATATACCCTCCACACCACCCTGCGGGGAGGTCTGATGAATATGCATCTGCTGGTGTGACATGGCTGCCTCTCATTGGTCCAGGTCATCTCCAGATCATGTTTCAGCTGCTGTTGCTAAGGCCATCAGGCAGACCCAGGCTGGCTCTCAGAAAGTATCTTTTTTACTTGTTTGGGCTGTCTGGCCCTCAAGCCTGTTAGGAATGAATCATCCCAGAGATCCTAATTTCAGTTTTAGGTAAATCTGGCTTGCTGGATTCCTTTTCTTCCCCGTATTACTAAACCAATATTATTTACTAAGTTAGGTCCTGTTTCTGTGGAGTCCCCATCCACGACAAGGCCCTGGCAGGTAGGTGTGGTGGCATTGTGTTCCCCAAAATATTGTGCACTCTAATAAACTTATCTGGGGTCAGAGAACAGAACAGCCACAATATTAAACATAGAGGTTAGGCACTGGTAGCAGACGCCTTTAATCCTAGCATTCCAGAGATAGTGATCCGAATGGATCTCTGTGAGTTTAAAGCTGCACTGGAAACAGCCAAGCATGGTGACTCATGCCTTTAATCCCAGGAAATAAGCTTTTAATCCCAGGAAGTGAGGGCAGAAAGCAAAAAGGTATATAAGGCGTGAGGACCAGAAACTAGATTGGTTAAGCTTTTAGGCTTTGGAGCAGCACAGTTCAGCTGAGAGGCATCCAGTTTGAGGAAACAGGATCAGCTGAGGAACTGGCAAGGTGAGATGGCTGTGGCTTGTTCTGCTTCTCTGATCTTCCAGCATTCACCCCAATACCTGGCTCCCGCGTTTGTTTTTATTAATAAGAACTTTTAGGATTCGTGCTACAGGTAGGTAGCTGTGTGGTCCTTGGTTTGCAAGTGAAGAAACTGAAGACCATTGAGTCCATTGTTATGGACGTGTGGCTACTCAGTAACAAGGTACTATTGAGGTCCCCACAATCTGCTCCAGAGTTGCTATAGATCACCAAAGAGTATTACATAAACAAGGGAAGATTCACATGGCCAGAAATTAAGACCAGGCAAGGCTTGGTTGATCCTCTTCCAAGGAGCAGAGAAGTCCTCAGACGACCTTTCATGAGGTCATGAGCCAGTTCATCCGTTTCTGTGTCCTGGCCCAACGCAGTGCCTGATACAGGCATATCAGTGGTGTGAAGCTGAGACAAGGCTGTAAGATGAGAGATGGATCTTCTGACCCATGTGTCTCTAAGTCTCTGTTATAGACGGAATTCAAGTCTGCCTGTGGACTGTGCCATTGTGCTGTGAGTAGCTAACCCAGGAAGTCCTGGTGGTTGGAGTCCTGTAGTCTCGGTCAACCATCTCCTTCCTAATCTTTAGCAGGAGGAAAATACCTGCTGCAGCTAACGGTTGTAGGATGACCCTCCAGCCCCTTCTCACTCCCAAAGATCTCCCCAAGAAAATTGCCTCCTCCAGGCCCTCCCACATTCTGCAATCCATATGATACTAATGGTGGACACATTGTCTGTCTTACCTTAATCTGTGTTCCTGTATATTAGAAGTGGGAATTGCAGCAATAATGAAATAAAATCATTATGTAAATCACTTATGACAGTAGCCAACTAATAGTAAGCATGTAGCAAATACTCAATCTAGTCCGTAAGGGACTAGTCAAGATTCACAAACTCACATTCAGCACTTTAGACATCAATAAATATTGCAGATTTATTCCCAGGAAAATTGTTTAGACCTAAACTATAAATATGTTTGCTTTTGTTACTATTCTAATATATCAATATTTATTACATAGCCTTCCTTTTAAAAGTGGGAAAAAAACAATTGCTGCATAATGTATTTTGATATATAAAAATTACCCAAGCATTCCAATTTGCATAGGCTTTAATATGAAATGTTATTTACTATGGTACTGAAATTTGACCTTAAAAATATTTAGGGATCTGGAGAGCTCAGTGAGTAAAGAGCTTGCTGCAGAAACATGAGCACAAAGGTTTGGGCCCTTCGCTCTTATGTGAAAAGCTAGTCCTGGTGTGACTCCAGCTCTGTGGAGAGGGAGGGAAGGACAGGCCAATCTGAAGGCATCATCTGTTAGCTACTCTGGTTTAAATCAGTGAGTTCCAGGTTCAGTGATTCTGTCACAAAAATAAGGTGGAGAGTGATTGAGAAAGATGTCTGGTGGTGATCTCTGGCCTCTACACAGGCACTCTCCTCCTCCAAAATAATAAAATAGTAATATTTGCCAGCACCTACTTACGTAATAACTTCATAAGCACTATGCAGAAGTCTGGTTCAGGTCTAGTCTGTGGCTTCATGATGGTTGTAATTACATCCATTAAGGACAGGGACATTGAGATATTGATTTGTGGGTTTTTTTTGTTTTTACTATACTTTTACCCTTCTGCTCCAAGCATATTTAGGGTTCCTTGTTCTGGAGGCAGAGGTCATCACCACAGACAGAAAAAAATGAAGTTACTCTGGGTCCGAAACATTTCTGTGCTTCTGTACGAGTCTAAAGCCACCAGTACCAAGACTTACCCTGGAGGGCAAGGAGGCAGTAACTATCTCTTCTGCAGGCAGGGAAGAGAAGAGACTTGCTCCACACTGGGAAGAGCTGAAGTCTGTTGGTTGTAGTCATGGTATAGATTGCTCACTATAACCACATTGCTCTGCTTGCCGTCATCTGCTTCTGTGAGAAGGCAGCTGGCTATCTGGTGTCCCTCAGAAGACCGCAGGTAGGCATCAGATCAGAGTTCCCATTCCATGCAAAGGTTTCTGTTCACAAAAAATGATGGCAACAGATTGCTGCTAGAATTCAGAGTGCATGGGCTTGTGGATGGGTGGTGGCTCAGTGGTTCAGAGTTTCGGATAGTGTAGGTACTAGTAAGCCTATTGGAGTTCTCTCTGATGACAGAGAGATAAAGGTGGTCCAAGTGCTACTTTCTTAGGTGTGAAGTTCATAGTCAGATTGGAGTTTATTTAGATGTAACAAGGAAAGGGACATCTTGCAGACTGTACAATCCATAGACAAATTGTGCCCCATGCTATGCATGCCTTAGCTGATATTTTCCACGTTAAGTGCTTAGTAAATATTTTCTGAAAGGGTGTGAAATTGCACCTGGAAATTGACAGTAATGTTGCTAATTAAGGTTTACATAGTCAGGTATACACCCCCTCAACATATCTCAGAAACTACTCTCTACCTATGAAGCCACCACTTCAGTGACTCACAGTGATGGTGCCAGGAGGCAAGAGGCAAGCATGTGTTACAGAACTTATAGAAAGGGTAAATAAAATAGTGTGTCACTTGCTAGCTGAAAGGATGAGTTATGCCCTTGTTTAATTTGTCAGCATTTCAATTAGAACATCATTGGTGACCCTTCCTCCTGACACAGGCCATTTTGTTCTTGCAACACACTTGGCCATTGGCCACATTTCCCATTATTGATGAGGCGAATTTATGGATTGTAGATATAAATGATTTAATTGCACATATAAATGATTTAATTGCAGATTAGATAAATATGATGTAGACATTCCCAATCACGTAATTATTCAAAAGATGATAATAATTTGATCCCATTTGTCAAATAATGTTATTGCATTTTTAATTTACATTTTAGGAAGATTTAATTAACCAAGTTCTGGGAACTTAGGCGGAATGGGCTGCCTGAAATCAGTCCTGGAACAAGGCAGGAGATAAATAAATGAGCAGGCAGCAGCAGATGTCCCTTCACCAAGATGATTTCTTTCCTCCAAAGATCTTTTTCTCCTCCCAGAGAATGTGGTGTCCTTAAGGGTGACCCATCAAAGTCAAAATTAATTAGAAAAAAAAAAAAACAGGTGTATCCCAATGTAGGATTAATGTTTAAAGATTCACTTTCTTTGAAACTGTTCTTCGACATTAAAGACATTAAATCAGACCAGAAACAGTTTCCTGGAGTGGGAGTCCTTCAGCATGGGCGAGAAAAGAATTCCATCTTTATTTAGCCTTCAGTTGACACTGAATCACATCACTGATCAACACTATGGAAAATGTCACTGGTCAAATCCTGTTAGATTTTGTGTTCATAAAATGGATTGCAGAAGAGGTACGCGTTTTTATATTACAATGACGTGTTTTTAATATTGATTTATTTCATAGACTAATGTATGTGGTGTTACATATTTAAAGCATTCAGATAATGAGCCCATGGGCAGTGCTGAACTGCCAAAAGCTTCTGTGGCAGAGGACATTGAAAACTTGATCAAGATGTAAGGCTTCTGGCTGTAGCTCCTCATCAAGGAGTGTCAGGGACCATCCCAAATGCCTCCATATTCCCAAACATAGAACAAATTTTGCATATAGTAAATGCTTAAAGAATACTATTGAACAAATGCACATATACATTTCAGTATATGTTGTCAAAACAAAAGTTAGACTTCCTGTTTTTAAAATATAATATTTCTTATTCATTCTTTGAGAATTTCACACCATATAAAATGTATTTTGGATATAATCCCCTCCCCCTGCCACTCCTTCCAGAATGCCACCCCTTTCACAACTTCATGTCCTCTTTTACTTATTTTCCTTCTTTTTCCTCTCCTAAATGAAATCATTAGTAAGGTGATGTGAGCATGTTCTCATTTCTTATAGACATTGTTTGGGCATAAACTTTTTTCTGGCCAGAGAATGAATTCACTGAATTTCATTTTTAAAAATTTAAATTATGTGTGTGCACCTATGTGAGAATATGTGCACATGAGTGAAGGTGCTTATAGAAGCCATTGGCATCAGATCCGCCTAGAGCTGGAGTTACAGGTAATTGTGAGCTGCCCATTGTGGGTGCTGGGAATTGAATTCAGGTCCTTTGCAAGAGTGATAGGAGCTCCTAACTCCTAACTGCTGAGCCATCTCTCCAGCCCTATATTGTATTTATAATAACACCAATACACATACTGCAAGTTATAAACACTTTCAACAAATCAAATCATTTGTATTAACATGAAACTTAGGAAGTGAGAAGAAAGTAAATGATTTTTACCTAGACCAATGGTAATTTGAATATTTGCCACAGCTTTTGGGGATGTGACCCATGCATTTGTCTCTGCTGTTAAGGAGAGAGAAGTTTTTAATGAGAGAGAACAAAGAAAGTTTATTTGGAAATTTACGAAGAGTCTCTACTGTTTTGAGAGACAAATTCTTGCTGGAACATAATACTTTTCTACCTTAAGCCAATGTAAAGAATGACCTCAGGAAATAACCATTCTCTGAGACTGAGATGTCCCCTGGGCTAGGGAAGCCAAGGCAGCCAGCGGGGCCCTCACAAGGTTGATCAATGTGGACTTGTGACCAGTTGTGGCTGATAAGTTTCAGATCCCTGGTTATTCAGTATCCTCTGCCACCAACGTAATAAACCAGTCAAGCCGAGTTAATAAATCCGTGTTTAATCTGAGCAGAGCAAAGCACCTCCTGGTGGCTCTCAGGAAGGCAGGGGGAGAGAGCGCCAGAGCACACTGGCAGGTATGGCAACCAGTTCCTAAGTAGCCTGTCAGCATGCCCGAAGGAGGAGCTGACTCTTGTTGAACTTTCTTTGGGGTGGGGCCGCTGATGGGTGGGCTTTCTGAGGGGGCGGGGTTTGGAATGGGAGGAGTGAGGAGTGAGACCAGAGCATGGAATGCCCCCATTACCACCACCAAGCTGGAGTCTCCCAGCAGTGGCTATGATGGGAAGTCTTTCTGGGTTTGTATAAGCTTTTTAACGTTGCTGTAACAAATGGCCACAAATCAGTGGCTTCAAACATGGATTTGTTGTCTTAAGTTCTGAGTGTCAACCCAGAGGTCTTAGTTGCTTGAAAATCAAAGCACCAAGGTTGGTGTGTGTGTGTGGGGGGGGGGGGTGGCTCATTGATGCTGGCTTGCATCATGGCCTGGGTGTGCCAAGCACTGCCCAAATAAATAAAAGATAAACACACGTATAATCACCAGTAGGGCTTTATTCCCTCTAGAAGGTTCTAAGATCTGTTTTCTTCTCTTTTTCTCCCTTCAGGGCTACCAGAGATTTTCTGTCCTGTTTCCCTTTCTGCCATCTATAAAACTCACAAAGGCAAGTTGAATAATTTTCGCATTCCAACACTTAGACTCCCCTTCTGCCTCTCTCTTCTGGTTTTGAGGACCCCGATGATTCCACTGGACTTGTCCAGACATCCCAGGATGATCTCCTCATCATAAAACCTCAAATTTCTCACATTAGTGAAAGTTTATTTTGGCTTTGTTTGCCACATTGAGCAGTATAGGCATAGGTCTCAGGAAGTAGAGTAGGGGCCAGAGCAGGTTGTCTTTGGTCAAGGGGCTCATTATGCGGACTATGCAGGGTTCACATGTGGAGGACCTTGCTATGGGATGGTCTTTCTGTATGCTGTGAATATGTGTTGCTACTATTGGTTAATAAAGAAGCTGTTTTGACCTATGGCAACACAGGATACAGCCAGGAGGAAAATCCAAGAGACATACAGGGAGAAGAAAGGCAGAGTCGGGGAGATACTGTGAGCTGCCAGGGGAGCAAGATGTAATAGAACACAGGTCAAGCCATGAGACACATGGGGATATTTAGATGAATAGAAATGGGTTCATTTAAGATGTAATAGCTAGCTAGCAATAAGCCTGAGCCACAGATCAAACAGTTTGTGATTAATATTAAGCCTCTTAGTGATTATTTTATAAACAAACAAACAGCTACTGCCTGGGTGGGACTGGGTGAAACTGAGAACCTTCAGTCTATGGGACCTAATCTTGGAAAGGCAGAAGAAGCTGAGCAAAAGTTATCCAGAAGTGAATTCAGTTTTTGATGCAGCTAGTGGACAGTCCCATACTTGCTTATTGATCAGTGAGCAATGATTCAAAAGAGGAGTAAGGGGCATGAGGTTGGGAGGTCGACATCTCTGCTTACCTCTCACCTATGGAGTACTGGATATTAAAGCCAGCAGGTCCAGGGAAAGAGCTGCTCAGGTCCAAGCAGGAGGATGGCAGAAGAGTCCATCCATGGGATCGTGGACAGCTAACAGAAAACAAGTGTCCATACAGGAAGATCTGGAGCCTAAGTATGGGCCAGTCTTGTTTTAGAGTCATTTATTCTCATGTCACCAATGTGGAACCAAAACAAAGCACTAAGGAAAATAAAACAGAGATTTTTAACGTAGACTCTTTGACTTCTGGGAAGAAATACAATGTAAGGTTTTCTGGAAGGATCTCCTGTATATTTCTAATTAGGTGTGGATTAATAGTTCACATAATAATTAATATTAATTAATAAATCAATTGCTCTATCAACTTACTTAAAGGACACTTGTAGCAGGAATCTTAACAGGTCTTATTAATAAAATCAAACCTGAGGCCAGTTATTGGGGTGAATGCTGGAAGATCAAAGAAGCAGAACAAGCCACAGCCACCTCACCTCGCCAATTCCTCAGGTGATCCTGTTTCCTCAGACTGGAAGCTTCTGTGTCCTCATCCCAATGGCTCTTTGCTGAACTGTTGCTCAAAAGCCTAAATGCTTAACAAGCTAAAAGCTTCTAGTGTCTGGTTCTCACGCCTTATATATCTTTCTGCTTTCTGACATCACTCCCTGGGATTAAAGGTTCACTTCTTGGGATTAAAGGCGTGTGTCACCATGCCTGGCTGTTTCCAATGTGGCCTTGAACTCACAGAGATCCAGAGGGATTTCTGCCTCTTCAATGCTAGGATTAAAGGTGTGAGTGCCACCATTTTCTGGCCTCTATATCTAGTGGCTGTTCCTTTCTTTGACCCCAGATAAGTTTATTAGGGTGCACAATATTTTGGGGAGCACAATACCACCACATGGTAGACACTAGTCCTGAAATAAAGGCTTTTCCATGTGATGGCTTCAAGTAAATCTGACTGGAAACCAGGCCACTCTATGCTGAGCTTGCAGGGTTTTCTTGTGTAGTAGTACCAATCCTACCTTAGATGCATAAACTCCCTGGCTTAGCTCTTTTATAAGGTAATTCATACCACAGCTGCCACTCTGCAGAAGAAAAACTTTAAATGAAGGCATCATGTCAACAGAGGCTCATTGCACACCATCTTCTTTCAGTTTGGAAGACATTTCATACAGATTGTCAAAAGGATGCTGAAACTTTGATTTTGTAGCAAATACTCTCCCTGTGTAATATTGTTTACATTGCCCCAAAGAATGTTCCCTTTCATCAACAAGTCTCCATAGTGGACATAATAATGCATCACAGAGTTTACAGTTTGTAGCCTCTCTGTCTGAAATAATCTGACAGAACTTCCAGTTCTTCTCACATGAAAAGAACCTCAGTATTAATCATTGGGTTAAAAAATCCCAAAACAAGCAATGCTCATTGACTTGTATGTTCATGTTGATAAAGTACTCTGATTTCAGTGGAGGGATGACTATGAAATCTGGAAGGATCTTGAATAACTGTTTTAACAAGACCTAATGTGCACCAAGAACAGATATCAGCCAAAACAGGACTACTGAGAATAGATTTAATTCCTTAGGAGAAGTTGATCTTTTTAAATTGGTAGTGTAGATGTAACCAACCGTCTTATTAAATAAGAAACACAGAACCAATGTAAAATAGAAAGCTGAGAGGTCAGAGCTCAGAGCTAAAATCTCACCCTTCCTTCTGCGGTGGTCCTAGCTCTCCGAAAGAGACCTATTTCCTGTGTGTATGTCTTTTCATAGTCTTTTGTTCTGCCTTCTCATTGGTTGTAAACCCAAACACGTGACTGCCTCATCACTGTCTGTATGTACAGCCCTCCAGGTCTTAAAGGTGTATGTCTCCAATGCTGGCTGTATCCCTGAACACACAGAGATCTACCTACCTAGCTCTGTCTACCAAGTGCTGGGATTAAAGGCGTGTGCCACCACCGCCATGCTCTTGCTATGGCTCTAATAGCTCTGACCCCTGGGCAACTTTATTTATTAACATACAATCAAAATCACATTTCAGTACAATTAGAATACCACCACATGGTAGTTTTATTTCTGGTCTTAATAATAAAAAAAATGCATTTTAACAGAACAGCTTAAAAAATAATGATGCTATGATTAATGTAAACTTTTTTCTTCTTTCTTTTTATTTATTCTATGTGTCTTTTACATCATGTATCTTGATCCCATTCATTTCCCTGCGATGTAAACTTTTAAGACATACTTGATGACTGAAGTATTTTGTGTGTGTGCATGTGTGGGCATAGTGCACGTGTGGGGTTGAGAGGAAAACTATCAGGAGTTGTTTTTCTCCTTCTACCACATGGGACACAAGGATTGAACTCAGGTCATCAGTCTCAGTAGCAAACACCCTTGCCTACTAAGTAATTTTGCCAGCCCAAAGTACACGTGCTGTGTGTGTGTGTGTGTGTGTGTGTGTGTGTGTGTGTGTGTATATGTGTGTGTGTATAGATGTGTAGGTGGTATCATGATGTAGCCTTGGCTGGCTTAAACTCCTTATGTAGCTAAAGTTGATCTTGAACTTTTTTTTTTTTTTTTTTGAGATTGGGTTTCTCTGTATAGTCCTGGCTGTCCTGGAACTGTAGACCAGGCTGGCTTTGAACTCAGAGTGATCCACCTGCCTCTGCCTCCTAAGTGCTGGGATTAAAGGCAAGTACGACCATGCCTGACTAGCCTCTATCTCCCAAGTGCTGGGTTTATAGGCACACACCATTATGCCCAGCATTGTAAACTTTGAAGTAACATTCCCTCAGAAGGAGACGCAGGCGACAAAATTGTCTCCAAACCTAAGTTTCAGAATAAACACAGGGGTATTTCTGGTTGCTAGGAGACCTGTTTTTAACATGAGCACCTCTGATAAATCAAAGCCTCACACATTTGGATTCTAATTTCTGAAAAATTATGATGTGGTTACCATTTTAACAGCAGATCATGTGTACTGCTTAAACTCCTAGTATGTGTTAGTCAAATAAAGATTAGGCAAATACATTTGTCCTAGCAGTTCTGAGTCTTGAGAAAGAAAATAAGAACAGCAACTTAAAATTCACATAATTACAGCACAATAGAATTGCTTGTAACTGTGCCAATATGTGGGCCTTTAAAAAGGGACTGGGAAATTTGGACTATTATATATAAACAAAACATGTTCTCTATTGACCCACAGATGTCTCTGCTTTTGATCACCATTGAAGAGAGCATGGCTTCAGGCCAGTCATAGAATACCCAAAGACAACTCTTTAAAAACATGCAAGTGATGCTTTGTCACGGAAATCAAAGCTTAGCCAGAGGGCATCATAAATACATTGATCACTCCTCAGGGGGTGCCCCTGAACTGGCCACTGGAAGGTTGTTCTCCAGTTCAACCAGACAGAAGAGAAAACTCATTTATGCTGCATGCAGAGGAAGGTGATTAGTTTGAAAGAATTGGAGCTCTGGTGCTGTTCCAGCCCTGTAGCCAGAAGGAGGCCATGGAAGATGCTTGGCCATGAAGCGATTCAACAGCTGAACTGAGCCACACCATTGAGAACTGCATCTTTCCTTGTGGAGGCAAGAAGGCTCAGGCTAAGCCAGATACCAAACCTTCTCTGTCTTGCATCCATTTTATTGGAAGAGCTAAAGTGCAGCACAGGCTGGAGCACCATGACATTCTCCAAGTAATACCTAGAGATGAGTTTTATTTAGCCATCTGCCAGGGACTGACACATATACAATTCAATGCAAATGTATTACTAACTATGAGAAAAACAACAAAGATGTAATATGTGTAAGCCATGATTTATACTAAATATTAGATTCAACAGGCATCTAGTGACCCTACCCACTTACTTTGAAATTGTCTATAATACTCTCAGTTCCTGGACTTAACATTTGAAGACCCCAATGTTTATAGGCCACATTTGAAGTATTCCCACTGTGCTACACAGCCTTTGGTTTCAGATACACTATGTTTAAGCCCCATTTGTCACCTGTAGGTGTGGCTCAAGAAACTGTTTAAGGATGCATTGAGAACAAAACACAGAATCAAACACACACTCTCTATCTTACTAATATCACGTGGCAGTTCCACTCTATAAATGGCAAAACGTCCAGACCTCTCTGCGTCCCTTGCTTTGTTGCTGCTGATATCATCAGAAGGCAGAACAGACTGTTTTTCCTCCTTTCTGGTAAGATAGCCTTTTAGTTCCTCACAGATGCCAAGGGAATGAAGTCTAGCTAACAGTGCACCTTGGAAAAGTCCCAAGTGTCTGGTTGGCAGACTGTAAAATCAGCGTAAAAAGAGCAATTCAATTTCCCATGTTGTCTCACGGTGAGCTGTTGTGACCTGTCCCTGACCTAAGGAGACAGGAACAGATGATGAACACTCTTTGGTTTCTTGGATTGACAGAGGTTTTTCCATTGGGTTTACCCAACCGATGATGCAGTCCCTTCTGAAGAACACTATTGTTATCTTACTACTATGGTGGTTAACATTGTCAACTCCACAGGATCTAGAACACATAGGAGACAAATCTCTGGTCCTCTCTGAGGAAGTTTCTAGATTGGCTTAGTTAAGGTGGGAAGAACCACTCCGAATGCGAGCAGCAGCATTGCATGGGCTGGAGTCCAGGACTGAATAAAGAGAGAACGCCAGATGAGTGAGAGTGTTCAACTCTCTCCGATTCCCCACGGCAGATGCTCCTGCTGTCGTGACCTCCTCACCACGATGGACTGCACCCTTCAACTGTGACCCAAAATAAACCCTTACTTTTGTCAGACATCTTACGGCAGTCATGAATAAATAAACTAATTCAACTACCCCAGACTCAATATCTTTCAGCCACATGCTGCCCTCCTCAGCTGCCAACAGTTTTCCCAATATTTTAGCCATGAGACTGTAGCTCCTAATGTAACCTTCTGGAGGGCACTACAGTAAACAAGAATGATGGGTGATGTTGTTCTGTATGCTGTGAATATGTGTTGCTCTTATTGGTTGATAAATAAAATGCTGATTGGCCAATAGCCAGGCAGGAAGTATAGGTGGGATAAGCAGACAAGGAGATTTCTGGGAAGAGAAAGGGTGAGTCAGGAGTCACCAGCCAGACACAGAGGAAGCAAGATGACAAGACAGAATTGAGAAAAGGTACCAAGACACGTGGCCAAACATAGATAAGAATTATGGGTTAATTTAAGTGTAAGAGCTAGTCAGTAATAAGCCTGAGCTAATGGCCATACAGTTTATAAGTAATATGAGTCTTTGCTTGTTTACTTGGGTGGGACACAGGAAAACTTTCAGCTACACAAGAAACCACAATTATGTAGGTTGGAGAAGGAAGAGATGAAAGACAGAAGTCTGGGCTGCCTTTTGGGCTTCAGCAGCACCATTGAAAACAGCTGTATCAAAATTTGGCTGGATTCCATAGAAAACAACAAGGACAGTGAAGGTCGTATTGCTAAATAGCCAAGTGCAGACTTGAGTATCACTGGTAGGTATTCCCTTCACTCTAAGTTCTCCACTGACGTGTTTCCAAGATTCAGGCATATATTGGCTCTGCTGCACTGTGGCTCACTTTGCCTGTACACAGCTGTCTTCTCATACACTTGGTCTCTTTCCTGGTCTCTGAGAATTCTACCTTCTCTCTCTCCTGCCAGTCCCACATATCACCCTTCTTATTTAAAAATCCTCATGGTCTGAAGGATACAATAGACAAAGAAAGCTCAGGCAGGTTGTCTGTCCTATGTCTCTTTTCTGTTTTAATCTCTGGTCCTGTCTAACTGGGACATCATGTGTGTAAGGGATATGTAAGACCTAGGGTGAACAAACCTGGTTAGGAGTGATAAGCAATAGAAGGACGTAAGTAAACCACAAATGGAGTAGTGATAAGCTATAAGCTATGTGTGGAAGTAGGGATAAGACTAGAAACCTAGCCAGAAAAGAATATAAAAGATGAAGCCTCAGACCTGACCAACAGAGCTTGTCAGACCCTGGCATGAGACGACTCCCTTCCGCCAGAGATGTGAGATCCTGTCCCCAGTGCAGATGTGGCTGACCAGAGGAAGGCTGACCCAAGATCCAGAGGAACAGATGTGGTGGGTCTGGACCTGTACACCCTGAGAGGTACTCCCGCTTCCATTTGGAAGACAGGATGAATATTGCTTGTAATCTTACTGTGTGAATAAATGAGTGTTATGCCAAGTCTGAATCAAGAGCGATTATTCCTCCCCCATAGCCAGGGTATGTGCTTGCTACAATGTGGGAAGTCATGCTTGTATTTGTTTTGAGGGAAATGAACTCTATCTCTCTAAGCCCTTAGAGTCCAATGACCACTTCAGGGTCTCTTATGAGGGGAGGCAATGTTCATAGAAAACACACACACTTGAGACTTGGTTGAGTTGTTTTGTTTTTCTCCTGGGCTTTTATACATTGTAACGTCTCTGTAACACAAATGCTTCACTAGTTCAAGGCTAATGAAATCCAAACACTGTAGTTCCATGAAGATTCCAGAAACAGTCAGATGATAGCTTTATAGTATGAATTCAGAAGGAACATCCTTTTCTTTTTCTTTTTTTGTTTTTTCAAGACAGAGCTTCTCCATGTACCCCTGGCTGTCCTAGAACTCACTCTGTAGATCAGGCTGGCCTTGAACTCACAGAGATCCTCATGCCTCCCAAGTGCTAGGATTAAAGGCATGTGCCACCACTGCCTGGCAGAACACCCTTTTCAGAGAAATGACATCAACGTGGTCTCTGTGTAAGTCCTGTCAGCCTTGTCCTAACTTTACAAGACAGCAGGGTCCTGTTCAGTCCCGTTCCTCTGACTTTAAAGCAGTGTTTACCGCGTCGTTTCCCGTGGCTTGCTGTAGAAGGACACAACAAACACTGTTCATTTTCCTTCTTAGACATCACCCTTAATAACGTCTGAACCCGCTGACAGATAACAGCAGTACAGCAATCTTATAAATAACTCTCATAAACTAAATTTACTTGAATTAGTCTGGATTATGGAAATCAAACAACAAATCATTGAGCTAACAAAACAAAAGGATACCTTGAAAATATGTTTCTTTTTCTTCTATTTAGAAATTGGGAAGACAAAGACAAATTCTATCTAACCTTTGAGATTTTTAAAATATGACTTCATATCAATACCCTTAGTGCTTTCCAAGGAATTGTAACACATCCTATTAACTCTACGAATCCTCTGCTGATAATTAATTATTTCAAAAGAATGTTTGGCTCCAAACAAATTCAAAATAAAATTGTGAAAGAAAGGTTTTCTGGAGGAGGCGGGTAAGAGACAAACCCTGTTCAGAAATCCAAGTATTTGCTAGAGGACACAGAGTGAAAGATGCCAAGCCACCAAACCGCACATACTGTTGAGCAGGGCCAAAGACTGTTCAGCAGTGTGTAGGTGCTGAATGGAAGAAGCTAATGAGAAAAAGAGTGATTGTGACAAGCAATTATGTCACCTATGTGAACGGCTTAATTTTCTAAATTAGCCACTTTGATAATTATGACATCTCATTTGTCTTTTAATTCCATGAGCTCTGAAGTTTACCTTTGGTTTTTTTTTTTTTTCAATCAGATAAGAGGCTTTGATAAGCCAATGGTCTATTATGTGTCTAAAAAAATTCAGATTTCAGGCTGATTGGCTGTGCTGTTTGCTTCCATGAGAGCAAATGGCTCTCTCCACAAGAGCTCTCCAAACCTTGCATTTCTCAATTCTGTTTGCAATAGTGAAGGGCGGAGGGGAAGGTGGCGGGAGAGGGACAGACGAGATGGCAAAGCAAATTAACAGTGTCAACAGGACTGAAGAGAAAACTGTTCAGCCTACATTGGCAGGGGGCGGGGGTTGGGAGGCAGGCTGGGTTTGGAGTACACTAGAAATTGCTTTAGCAGCATCCACTATGCATGCATACCCCAAATTACTAAGCTAATTACAAATTACCCTGATCTGTTTGCTGAAGTACTTTCAAGATCTCAGAGGATGTGTATTCTATTTGCTGTTGTGTTGACTTGGAAGTCTGAACAAAACTTTTGACTTGTCTAGCTGGTATGTTGTGTCCATTTCTTGAAAAAGGTTTCCTAATCACTCCAGCAAATAGGATTCACGATGCTGAGTTATAGTTGCAGTGAGGAGCAATCCTGACTTCTTTGACTTATGAGAACTTCTGTAAGCATAGACTCTTTCTTTCTTGAATGAGTGATATTAGCAAAAAGATACTCAGATGTGTTAAATGAGGCAAACAGGGACATGTGCTTATGGCCTTGCAGAGATAAGAGCCAAGGATGGGAGCTCAGGGCACAGTACAGGTCCCCAAATACGTAGGAACACCAGGAAAATTATGAAGAAGGACCACATATGGTTATGTATTAAAGGCTAAGATGTTAGCTCCTGGGAATTTAGGGATGGCTTGACTGCTGGCAGGCAGACACCAACCAACCCCCCACCCCCCACACACACACACATCATGTACAAGTCCATGGACTGACCAGATACTGCTAGTGGGTGGATGGTACTTCTTCACCCTGCAGAGGATGTACATTGCTTTGTGTCTTCTCTTCCAGGTCAGTGCTCCCTCTAAGGTTTATTTGAACCCAATATCACTTAGAAAAAGAAAATTTTAGCATATTCATTGAGTATTCTGTATTTTGGAGTTAGTGTTACATTAAGTAATTAGAGCCAGTAATTCCTAAACCTGAATTGCTGTATACCTTTTGTTTGGTTTGGTTTTTGCTGTCGTTTTGTTGTTGTTGTTGTTGTTTTGGTGGGGGCAGGGTTTCTCTGTGTAGCCTTGGCTGTCCTAGAACTCACTTTGTAGACCAGGCTGGCCTCAAACTCAGAGATCCTCCTGCCTCTGCCTCCCGAGTGCTGGGATTAAAGGTGTGAACCAGCATTGCCCATCTGATTATCTTTACCTTCTTGATAATAGTATCTTGAACATTTCAACAGTGGTGTGGAATCCTCCTGTGTTTGGGGAACTGAGCTCAGATATTTTCATATTTATGAAGAACTCTGCCCTGCGATTACTAAGACTACAGAGTGTCTTAGTGGTCCAATAGCCAAACAGTCTGTGTAGCAGACCTTGAAATGTCAGTACCGGTGACATCAAAATGAGATACTCTGTCAGACAAGAGCCAAGTACCAAAGCACAAATCAGATTTTTTTTTTTTAATCAGTCAGTCATGGGCCTGGAGAGATGGCTCGGTGGTTAAGAGCACTGGCTGCTCTTCCAGAAGACACAGGTTCAGTTCCCAGCACTCACATGGCAGCTCACACCTGTCTGTAACAATGTTCCCAGGGGATCTGACACCCTCATACAGACACACATCCACAAAACACCAATGCGCATAAAATAAAAATAAACCTTTAAAAAATTACCAAAAACATAAATAAAAGTTAAAAATCAATCATTCGTTTAAAAAGTTATTCAACATGTGTGGATTCTATAAATATATCATTTGAGTTTATTGTTAGTCAACTTACATATTTTTATTTTTATATTAAAAGTTATTTATGTGTATGTGTTTGTTCACATACCTACAGGTACTTGCAAAAGCCAGAAGAGGGCCTGGCATCCCCTGGAGCTGGAGTTAGAGGTATGTGAGTTGCTTGACACAGATGCTGGGAGCTGAACCAGGTCCTGTGCAAGAGCAGCCAGTGCTCTGGACCACTGAGCCATCTCTCAAGGTTTCTCTTGTCTTGAAAAATAGCTCTGACTGTTTTGGGTCTTGCTCTGTAGACCAGGCTGGAACTCACAGAGATCTGCCTGCCTCTGCCTCCTGAGTGCTGGGACTAAAAGCATGCGCTGCAACCACCACCACCTAACTCCTCATTTGTTTTTTGTTTAGATGGATTCTTAATTTTCTTAAATTAAAGTAAAATTTACATATAGCAAAATTCATTCTAGTAAGTGTATAGTTTTGCAAGAACTGACAAACACAGTTAATTAGATAACTATGGCAGCAATCCATAGTTCTATCACCTCCTAAAGTTCCATCGTGTCTTCTTGTAGGCAGTGTCCACCTTCAACTCTCCAACAAACACTGGTCTGTTTTCTGCCTTGGAGTTCTACAGAATGCCATATAAATGAAACTCTACATGTACAATTTCTGACCGTGCATAATGAATCTGGACACACCCATTTTGTTGTGTGCATCAGCAGTTCATTCTTTTTGGCTGGTGAGTATTTATTTACTGCTGTGTGGGTGAACCACGGTTTAACCTTCTATGAACCAAAAGCACTTAGGTTGTTAACAGGCTGGGGAGATCACTAACAAAGCACTGAACATGCTCACAAGCTGTAATCAGGACACAGCAGAGGAATTTCTATCTAGCGGATTCCAGAACTGTTCCAGTGCTGAACAAGTTCACAAAGCTCAGAGTGAATCACACCAGCACGTGGCCTTCATCTCCTTGCACACCACTCCTCAAGGTCTCTTAGAGAGACTTCTTTCCTTCTACCAAGCTTCTTAAAATTCACATTATACACAATCATATTTTATTTTCTTAGCATTTATATTTGTTATATACTAATTAATAAATATAAACATGTCTGTAATATTTTTTCATTGTTTTACCTATGTTTACCAAGAAACTTCTTCCTAGCCAGGCATAACTGTGGACACCTACAGTCCTTATATTCTGGGGGCCTAGACAAGACAAGAAGATTGTCTGAGTTCAAGGCCAGCATGAGTCAAGATAAGGGCGAGGAGGTAGAGGAGGGGAAAAAGAAAATTGATGAAAAAGTTCTTGCTTACTTTGTGGAGATACACCTGGAGTTTGTCTTTCTTCCTTTTCATGGGTGCTGGAATGCGGGGTATGCCCTTGACATTTAAATGGATAGCCACAGAGAAAGACATTTAGTTCTTTCTTTGGTTTAATATATTTTCAGTTTTTAGGTACAGTGACAATTTTGCTGTTTCTGACAGCCACATAAATGACAGCAAAGACAAAGTAAATGTCAGCAGAGAGTGCTCCTGGATGACCCAAGAGCTCTCAGAGTCGCACAGCACACTTCGCTTTTTCCTGGGCTACTCCAACAGGCAGAAAGGGCAGCAGGAGAAATTCCCAATTAGTACGGTACATATTGGGCTCCAGACAGTCGCCTCCACAGCGATTCTCTCAGAAAGCTCTTACCACAGGCTTGCATTTGGAAAGAAGCCCTTTCATTCTCCAGTGTGTCTGATGCACCCTTCAGCAGCACACCAATTGGATCCAAGCAGATAAAGCAGGTTTTTATTTTTATGCTAGTTTTGTTTTACGTTCATCTTCTGTGTATGTGGGAGTGGAATGGTGATGGGATAGTGGAAGATGGTGAAGCCTGTTAATTTTTTCATAAGATCATTTTTCCGTTGACATGCAATTTGATGCTTAACAATTTTTCTGAAAGTCAAAAGGAATACTACATTCTCTAATTTTCACAGCACTATAAATAGCCCACACAAAACATAATTGTATAAAAGAGATGACACCTCTTTATGGAAGAATTTCCACTGGAAAGATAAAAGGAGGTCAGAACTCTTATGTGAGGCATGTATTTTCAAGTATTCATAAAAATAGAAATCATCAGCAGTGCGAAAATTCTTCATGATAGACAGTCTCATAGAAGATACTGGAGCCAAAGCCATTTTTACAGGCGCCAACTGTAGTGAGAATGGAACTCAGCCAAGAAGCGGCTGCTGGGCATTTAGCTCACGTGCCAATAAAAGGGAGGAGTGTGTGCGTGTACACACACACACACACACACACACACACACACACACACACACACACACACACTCCAGCTTGGGGAGGTGTTTGCCAGAAACATTTTTCAGGCCTCCCTCTGCCATCTGGTTCCTACATCCAACTGTGAGGTCCTGCAGTGACCCCAGTGCCCAGAGGTTGGATATTATGGAACAGAGAAAGAAGAGGTCAGAGGAGCACCCTACAAAGCTGAGGGGTAGGCAGCTACAGAACCTTTAGGAGTTCAAGACCCCAGCTAACATGTAATGATGTCCATGGGGTAAAGCTCTGTGGTAACTAGCTGGAAGTCGTTATGTGTACACTGGTACTGACTTTGCCATTTAGTGAGTGCTACAAATATATACATGTGTGTGTGTGTGTGTGTGTGTGTGTGTGTGTGTGTATGTGTGTGTGTGTGTGTATCCAATATTTACAAAATGTTTGAAAAGACCATGACTGCCTAGCTGGATTTATAGGCTTGCAAAGACGCTGTAAGAAACATATGAATTTTATTTATTTATTTGTTTGTTTATTTTATGTGTATTGAATGTTTTGCTTGCATGTATTTATGTGTACCATAGGTGCGAATGGTGACCATGGAAGTCCCAAGGGGGAATTGGATCCCCTGGAACTGGAGTGATAGATGGTTGTGAGCCACCATGTGGGTACTAGAAATTGAACCTGCTTCTCTGCAAGAGCAACAGATACTCTTAACCACTGAACCAACTCTCCAGCTCCATATGAATTATTTTAAAACCACTTGCAGTCATGAAATTGAGCCAATGTCTTGAATCCTTTCTATCTGGCAGACACTGGGTTAAGGCTTTACATACTCAGAAACTCTTGATTTTAGACTGGAAAATGTTTGCAATAGCCTCATTTTACAAAGAAACAATCTTAAAGGAAATAAGTGGCTTGCTCAAAACTCCACAGCTTGTATAATGTAGTCATAGCATTCAAAACCCGTGTTTCTTTGCGCCTCTGCATGAGATGACGTGGAGCCAGCCCTTTTTGCCTGGAATTAATTGCCTGTAACTTGCCAATGTTTTGAATTTACAACAAGGGGACTATAGACCACTGATTGGCATTCCCCACGCCAACGTATCTCCTGGACTCCCCAGCTCGGCAGGGGAAGATATATAGCTGTCTGTAGGTGCACAGAAGCAGGGCTCCTCTGGGTGATGGTGATTGCTTTCCTCCCCATCCCTTATCTGCAGCGCTTCTGTGATGAGACCTTGGGTCCCTCCGTTCTTGTAGAGAGAGTAAAGCATTGCAGCTTACTTCTTTTCTCTATCCCTCAGAGGATGAGTGTTAGGGATGGGATGAAAGCTGTGAGTTAAGATTACTTCCTTGGCAGCAAACATTGCCCTCTGGTTGCTTCCAGGCTCTGCACATCTCTGTTGATTACTTCCTGCTGCAAGCTCCGTTATTACACATAACAAAATGGAGGGAAGGAGGAGAAGAAAAACTAGGTAGGGTCAGGTTCTCGTTCACCTCATCGCTTGGTTCATTTCTTCCATGTTCAGAACTCTCTTTGTCATCAGGGAGAAAGGGAACTGGGTAGAAGTGAAAGAGAGCTGGGCTAGGTAATTTACAACCCCAGGCAACCAGATCATTTTATACCAAAATGGTACTTTCTCAAAATCTCATCATTCGTACCAGAAGTATTTCTTATGGAATGATACTCCTTAGCTTATGAAAACACTCTGTGCAGCTGAACTTGCTTAATCTGTGATCACTTTGCCTCCCTGAGGATTTGAGGGGAAGGATATTATGCCATTATGGTGTTAAAACGCATCAGTGACTTGATCATTTGAAGTGCTTTAATAAAAATGAATTCTGTTAGCTGATTCTGATTATCCAGCGCCAGATTTACAGGCTTTTAAGACAGTTTCCAGTTGTCAGATATTTTCCTGTGAGGCTCTTAAATATTTAGATTCTATTCTTTCTGGGTATTCTAAATATGGGAAACAGATATCTCAGTATCAGAAATATTAACAGTATCTCTCTGAGAACTGCCTTCTGTAATGGCTTTTTAAAAACTGAAATCATGTCCCTTGGTTATGTATCAAAGTAGGAGGTGGAGACCTAAGATATAGTCAGGTTAAGATGAGGTATTGGTTAAAGAAATTAATTATTATGGCTAATTAGAGAGAATAGAATGTGACTTATAAGTTTTACCCACAGATTTCTTCATAGAGGTAGCTATCAATAAAAATTATTCTATTTGATAATAAAATCTGTGTTCAAATGCATGTTTAGCATGTATCCCTTGATGTCTTTCTCATTTGCATATATGGATGTGCCAGCCATGTGACAACCCCACCCCCACTCCATTCACGCTGCTCTTGCTGGTGAAGTATTAGGAATCCTGCAGGCAGAAACAACAATTTCTACCTACGAAGCAATTATGTCTTCCCTTTGACAAGTATTTCCATTTCATCCTAGGGCTTGTCTCCCGTTTTAGCTATATTATAAAAAGTATTTTCCTCAGAGAAAAGGCAATATCACAGCAAATAGATAAGAGGTATGTGGACTCAAAACACACATTGTTGGGTATCTTGCCTATAACCCCATGTGACCCAAAGTGCATATATGATCTCCTGTGCTCTGGAAGTATAGAGAAAGTAAAAACCTAAACCAAGAGGTACAGAATCAGTAGGACAAATCTCCCCCCACCCCCACCAAGCCTGCTAAGTGGGATTCCCTCCAAGCCAGGTGGCTTCAAGGACTTGTGACCAGTGTATTCACATGGGAATACACTAGAATTCTGACTTCCAAGCCACAGGGATGGTTTGTTCCTTCTTGTAAAGAGCCAGTATCTTAGATAGGGGAATGTGATGAACACTTCTGTACCACAAAGACATGGAAACAGCATGGCTTCCAGAGAGGCAACCTCCTGTCCCTTGCTTTTAGCTGTCTTGATAGGGATCACTGAGGGCCGGGTTTAAAGCACTGGGCCTGTTTTGCAATCATATAGAAGTAAGCAACACATTCTTGTGGTCACCAGGACGGCTCTGGTAATTGCCTCTTTTAGTGATGAAGGTCATTCCACTTTTATAACTAGAAAAGGAAGAAATGTCCCCTCTCATTTCCTTGTACCCCAGCAGACCTCTGAAGGTAGCTGAATGCAGTGATTTTGTTGTCTTTATTCTGGGTCTGGAACTGCTCTTCTCTGGGACTCATATTTAAAAACAGGTAGGAAATGAGTCTAGCTGATCACTGATGTTCAGCAGGGCCTGGGAGCAGGTGTGACTAGAGAGGTTCATTTATCCAGCACCGTGAAGCCAGTTTCTGGACAGGGCAGGCAGAGACAAATGGTAGCATCCCAAGATGTGATCTAGAGACTGGAGACAATTCCCATGAGCAATGTGGAAAAGAGGCAGAACTTCATGTTAACGGTATGAGTTCCATATTACAAGCTCACCCTGAGCTCTGTGAAGATGAGATGGACAGCCTGTGATAGCTAAGAACCCGTGAGCTGGGATAGCTCTACCACCCTGAGCAAAGAGGACTGAAAACCAAGATTTAATTTTTTTTATGTGTATGAGTGTTTTTCCTGCATCCATGTCTGTGTACCATGTGTGTGCAGTGCCCAGGGGAGCCAGAAGAGGGTGTCATATCCTCTGGAGCTGGAGTTACAGATGGTTGTGAGTCTCCATGTGGGTCCTTTATAAGAGTGACAAGTGCTCTTAATGGCAGAACGATCTCTCCAGCATCAATGAGGACTTCAATAAAGACAAATCTCTTCATATAAACAACTCAGCCCAGTTCATTCCTAACTGCAAGGTATATGCAGATTGATGCAACAGACGGTTCTGAAAATGATAAACTAAAAGTGTTTAGCACTGCTAATCACACTCTGGTCGTCCTTCACTTTTACAGGGCGCTATTATCAGTCAAGAGACTTGTCCCAGAGCCTCTCCAAGGTTGGTAGCTTGTACAAAGAATCTCAGAATCTTTTATAGGAAACTTATTTTCAAATACATGGTGCAGTCACCTCCTGCCTCAGAGAAGAATGGTCATGGTAAGTGGTACTGTATCATCGAATGGGTTTAGCAGATTTCTCCATCTTGTTTTACCCACAGGAAAACCAGCAGACACAGAACCACTGACTTACATAGTTCCCTCTGGAATTCTTAACCTTACACTATGTGTGTTTTGGTCCAAATCTTCATCCTCTAGCTCTCTAGAAACCTTTTTCTCTACCACAGATTAGAACTTACTCCTTATTTTTGCTCTTTTGATAATGACTAAGTATTATCTACGGGGGAAAAAAACACTGTGCTAATATTATGATAAACATGGGCCAAGAACATCTTCAAACACAGGTATATATAGATTATTATTGAACGTCATTATCCTCTCAAGTACCGTGTGATAGAAAGTTTAAACAAAGCTGGCTGCTCATATTTCAGTTATAAATACATACCTTTCCATGCAGGAGTCTGTAGTATGATCTTTTCTGGGGCCAATTACTGAATCTAAAAATATTCTGATCTTATTTTAAATTGCTTGATCCTCCTTATCAGTCCTCCACACTTTCTTTGGGGAACTGAATCAAGCGTGTTATTCTTTTTATTTGTGTTTTCATTTCATTGTTGTCCTCCTAAGACAAACCTCCTCAACTGCTATCAACTGTAAAGAATGTTCTTGGCTAAATACAATAGATGTGTTTCTGAAACACTGCATGCAAATTGAATTTTTATAAACTACATCACATTTATACTTAGACTGTAATTTCAAAAGTGCGGTACAAAAGAATGCACTTACTTCAAGAAATGGTCAAATAATTTCTGATATCTACTTGCAATTATTAAATTGATATGATTTCATCATTTCAATTTATATAGAACATAACAGAATAGGATCAATAAAAGGACTTCAAAAAATCCACTGTGTAATAGAGGTAACACTTAACCTGAATATTGAACACATTGTTTTGGAAACCCTACCTGCATCTGGAATTTAGGATGGTGAATTAAAATTTATTCTTTATCTGACTTTCAATTATTTTACCCATAGAGAACAAGATTGGAACCCAGTTCTCTGCAATTTAAGGTTTGTAACTAGATTCTTTTGACACTTTGAAATTATCATGCAGTCCATGTCTGACCTTTCCTGACCTTTGTGAGAACTTCGACTTCCTCCTTTCCAGACAAGGCAATGTACTTCAGGAAATAAATTATGTTGAAAACTGAAACAGGAACTCTAAACTAGAATCGAGTCTCCTCTATGTGTCAGGTTCAAAACCAGGCACTCCACGTGTACATGCCAGTTGTCATGTCGTCCCACACCAAAGCTAGGAAGACTATCAGTGGGTGGGTCTATTTCCAGTCAAGAAAATGATGGTTTTGAGAGGCTGGACTTAAATGCTTGGGTGACACTGGGAAAGGCACTTAATTTCCCTGACCTTTGACTTTTCCACAAAATAAGGCTCCTTCCAGATTCACTGTGAAACTAAAAATATGTTCAATGTTTTTTAACACTCATTACAAACTGATCCCAAGTCTAACCTTATTCACAGCCAATGTTCTTCTCCCATTTGGAATGGGGAGGATTCCCAAATGGAATGGATAGGTGAGGAAACCAAGAACTTCGAAATAATCTTTTAGATAATCGTGTCCTTAAAAATGGGATTATCTGTCTGTCTTCCTCTTGGTTTCCCTAACATCAGCGCAGATGCCCAAAGTTGGATTCTAGTTCTGGCTCAGTCAGGAGCTATGTGACCAAGGTAGACAAATGTTATCCTCTGAGGATGTGTTCCCCTTCTCTTCCTGAAAATGGCCATATCAGATGGAGTGCCATCTGCATGTTTCTGCCTCTGCAAAAGGCCGTGGCTCATTTGCCCAGGACTCAAGAAACACATTCCAGCTCTGCTTTGCAAGGCTCTTTCTTAATAATTCTCTCAGACAGAGAGTGAGATAAAGAAGCAAATGGCTAGTTGATCATTTTGAGTCCATTTCATCACTATCTGTTCCGTTTGTCAGGGATCTTGTCATTGGGACACACATGTAAGCTGGAGCCAGGGAAACCTATAATAGACCCGCTTTCAGCCATGATGGATTGAAATGCACCAAAGAAGTCGATGACGAGAGATAACTGCTGGTCTACATGTGTCGTGGGCTGTGTACCGCTCCACGTCAAACTTGAAAAGGCTCTTGGAGCAGCAAAAGCAGCTTTTCTGTGCCTTCAGTATCTACTACCAGGAAACAAAATTAACCTCCTGAAATTCAGTGGCTGCAGCTGGTTTTGTCAGGTTGGGTTGTGGTGGGAAGTGTGTAGTGTAGTGTGCAGGTGTCCCCTGTTCACATCCACCACACTTATATGCTGAGCGGGAATGTGAAAAGCTGTCATTTATCCAGCATTATCTTGGCTCCTGACTAATCTTCCTTTCTCATCAGTTTTTGTTTTCAAAGTGATTGGAAACTTTAAGTCAACAGATGTTAATCAACTCTCTGCAGTTGCTGGGGTCTAAGCTCAGACTGTGAGAACAGGGAAAAGAAAAAGTGAATAAAATATAATGTTTGCCTTAAAGAAGCTGATGGGTGAATGATTTCCCAAACAGCATGATGTTTTGAGCTGTAAGGATTTTAAGAAATGAGAACCTACTCAACATTTTTCAGAGGTTGAAATACAGTTTCCCTACAAAGTGAAACTGTCCAGCTTACTGGGAAGGGTGCTGAGAGGTCTGAGGGGGACTCCACGTGCCCCATGTCTCACAAATGTTAGTGCTTGCCACAGTTGTTTGGATTTTCTGATCCCAACCAGAGCTGGATCAGAGCAGGGAATGGATGAGTCAAAGTTGGCTGTGCCTTCTGCCTCATTCTGAAGAGTAAGTCAGAGGTTAAGAGCACCCCACTCAGCTCAAGAAGCTCAGAGTAGATCTTTTACCACAGTCAGGAGCTGGATGGAGGGAGAGTGTGAAGGGGTGTTTTTCTTCTTGCCACAGTGATTAGTCATGAGGTGAGAATTCCACAGTTGCATTTTATGACCTGAGCTCAAGACTGAAATTTAACTTAAAAGTTGGTATTCGGGAACTGAATGTTAAGATTCTTCTACAAATTGCTCTGTTCCTGAGTCATCATCAGAGTCAGTGACCTCGATTAGAGTTTAGATATGCTCTTTGATATACACACATCATACACCAAACACTGTGTCTGTGATGGTGGCCTCCTGCCCATTGCCTGCCCAGCAAACATATTCTCCAGCATTCACTGGGGAGGCCTGGAAGATGTACAAGCAGCAGCCTCGGACCCGGCCAGCCATGAAAGCGGTATAAGAGGGCTTCCCAGAGCCCAGCAGGGGCCCCATACATGTCTGCCAGTGTGACCCCTATATAGACTCCCACCTGTGGACCCTTCTATATTCTAGGAATGAGTATCTGACATCAGGCAGGCAGGCTGCCCCCAGGCTTGTACCAAGTGACCTGTGTGTGGGTATCACGTGCAATGGAGAAAGGAGCAGTCAGATTATACTAAATATATAATTCATGAGACTTTGATATTCCTTTACCAAGATGTGCATGAATCTTACCAAGATCTGAATTTTGAGCTTACTAGAGACAATGCTGTAACATTTTCCCATGAAATGTTGAATAAATAAAAAAAAAAATTGTGTGAGTTTTCACAAGCAAGATACTTGAGAATGGTTGGGGCCATAGTTCAATTGGTAGAATTCTTGCTTAGCACACTTGAGGCTGGGTTCTATCCCTAACATTGCATAAATGGAGAAACACATTCCAGCTTTGCTTTGCAGGGCTCTTTCTTACTAATTCTGTCAGACAGAGAGTAAGATAAAGAAGCAAATAGTCAACTGATAATTTCGAGTCTATTTCCTCCTCATCTTAAAGAAAGTGGTGCGTTTCTATAATCCTAGTACTGGGAGGGAGGGGGTGTGTGCAAGCAGGAGGGCCAAAAGAGCAAGATCATTCTCAGCTACATCAGAATTTGAGGTCAGAATGGAGTGTATGAAATACTGTCTCAATAAAACAAACAAAATAAAACTTGAGGGTCCCCATCTTGCTCCCCCTTCTTGCTCTCTCCCCTGATTGCAGATCTGATGGCTTCGCCAGTCTCTTTCTACTTTATGTCTTTTAATCCCTCCTTCACCAGTCAGATGAATAGTCCTGAAATCACCCATTCTTCTTTAAATTATTCTTTTTAATGTTGTAAACCTTTTATAAAAAATCTTGCAAGTAAAATAAAACATCACACACCAAAATTAAATATTCTATATACTTATCCACTATCAAAGCCAAAAACAAAAGGAACTTTCATGATAGAATTAGAACTGGATGAATAATTAGCTTTATAAACACCTGAATTTCACATTTAAAGCTTCTACTATGCCAGTTCAGCTTTTCTTTTCTTTCTTTCTTTCTTTCTTTCTTTCTTTCTTTCTTTCTTTCTTTCTTTCTTTCTTTCTTTCTTCCTTTCTTTCTTTCCTTTTTTTTAAAGATTTATTTTTTATGTATACAATGTTCTGCCTGCATGTCTGCAGGCCAGAAGAGGGCACCAGATCTCATTACAGACGGTTGTGAGCCACCATGTGGGTGCTGGGAATTGAACTCAGGACCTCTGGAAGAGCAGTCAATGCTCTTAACCTCTGAGCCATCTCCCCAGCCCCCTCAGCTTTTCTTTTATCAAGTCAATCTGGGATTCACCACAAAGCTTTCCTGGATGGAAATCTAGCCAATAATGTGTGTTGTGTGTGTGTGTGTGTGTGTGTGTGTGTGTGTGTGTGCGCGCGCGCGCGCAAAGGAAAGAGATCTAGAGAGGCTAAATATAAGGAGATGAAGAAGGACTGAATACAGATCATGCATGTGTTAATATCAAAGATGGGAGAAGAACCACCAACCCAAATCATCATGGCCAAATTAATTAAAACAAGCAATTAATTTAGGTAAAGCTCTTTTATTCCTGTACACAGGCAGCCTCTCCCTAAGTTAGGGTTCAAGAGTTCAGCATTAGATATAGGGAAGACAAGGTTTTTATAGCTCAGGAGTAGGGAGTTTCCAAATGGGGGATTTCGTGGGCAAAATAACTAGTTAGTCATAACAACCTCCTGAAACAAAGACATGATCACAAGGTGGTCATAACAAAGTAGTCATATCAACAGGGAGTCATAACAACCTTTTGAAACAAAGGTAGGGTTGCAAGATGGTTTTGAAACAGACATGGTTGCTGTTTCATGGAACAGGTAGTGCAGAACCATTTGTAGTTGATGTTACAGGTTACATATCCCAATCCTTGAGAAACACAGGTTGTCTTTACTATAAGATAGTTTTATCTAAGATGGAGGCAGGCTGGTTCATCAGCTCCTTACATTTCTACTCAACCTAATATGGCTTGGGTCTTGGCTCCAATTGGATGCTCCTTTCCCATCTTCACAGCATTGAGTAAAAATGGGGGCTTTATCAGGTTTGTAGTTTTAAGATTTTTTTTTAAAAAAAAAAATCTTAATATTTTAAAGGCAACTGTGCATTTCCTGTTAGGAGAAAATGAACAGTAAGAATGTAGAGGTGGAGGAGTAGAAGTAATCCTCAGCAGCCCACGTGTGCTGTTTTCACAACTCCAGTGGTAGACAGGACACACTGTAGGTTATTTAACTCATAGGCGGGTGTTAGCAAGGCTTGTGTGCTAACTGACTTTGCTAAAAACCTAGGGTGAGTGCTGATGCCATGCTTCCTTGTGCCCTCTCTCTCCAAATTTAATTTAATTGAGTGTGTGTAGGTGTTTTGCTTGCATGTATGTCTTTGCATGCCCGGTGTCCACAGAGGCCAGAAGAGCCCATTGGTCCCCTTGGAGCTGGAGTTACAGGCTCTTGAGATGGGCACTGGGAATGGAATCCAGGTCCTTTAGAAAAGCAGCCAGTGCCTTAACTACTGAGCTCTCTCCCAGGCCCACCAGGCTTCTTGATGATACTGAGTTTCATCGGTCTCCAATGGATAGTCTTCATGCTGGAGATTAATGAGTAAAGCTCAATGAAATAATTCATGGGAGAAAAGTGTGATGGAGACTCACAGAGTCCCTTAAAGAATCACAGAGGATTCCAGAGTTGGCTGTGGAGAGAAAAAGTTGCCAAGTACAAAGGTGTAACTAAACTATGAGGTCTTTAGATGCAAAGATTCTCCATTATCTTGGGAAATCTGTCTCGTGGTCATTGCTTTTGGTCCAGAGGATGGCTTCCAGAGAAGTCTCTCTTCAAAGTCCCAGGGAAAGCCACTCTCTCGTCTATCTTTGTTCTTCCTGTAAAGACGGGGGATGGATCCCCACATCAGCAAGAGCCACAGTTACTGAATTCTTCAGAGGCTCTGCTTTCCATGGACAACATTATTTACTGTAGTCATACTAGGAAGAGGGATAAAGAGATCTGGCATCAGCCCCCCTCCCCCACAAAGTCCTTATTTCTGGCCCTAAAGTGAGATTAAAGTTTAAATAGATAGCCAAGAATATACGCATCTAAGCAGTCCACATCAAGGTGTGGATCGTTGACCCATGGTTATCTGATCTCCAGGCTCATCCTGTAAGGTGATCTAACAAGTTGTTAGAACCATGTGAAATTTCTTTCCTGGAGACAAGTGCTCCTCTGGCTGGCACCTTGTCCTTCTCCCAGAATGAGATTCCTGGGGAAATTCCCGTTTGTTTAGGGTTCATTGTTTCTTTTTCTTTTTCTTTTCTTTTTTTTTTTTTTTTAAAGAATGGAGATTTAAAATTTTTTTTTAATGATTTACTTATTTTTTTTTTATATGCATCAGTGCTTTGCCTGCATGTCTGTGTGAAGGTATCAGATCCCCTGGAACTGGAATCACAGACAGTAGTCAACTGCCATGTGGGTGCTGGGAATTGAACTTGGGTCCTCTGGAAGAGCAGCCTGTGCTCTTAACCACTGAGCCATCTTTCCAGCCTGTATTCATTATTTCAATAGATTGAATAGACACAATTTCTTTTAAAAAAATATTTACTTGCTCATCTATTTATTTCTTGTTGGGGTGTGTTCATGCCATGGTATGTAGGACAGAGGGAGTCGGTTTCTCTCTTTCTACCATGTGAGACCCAGGGATTGAGCTCAGATCATCAGATTTGATAGCAAAGGCCCTTGTGTACTGAACCATCTCTCAATCCTGAACTCACATTCTTTTTTAAGACAAGGTCTCACTATATAGTCCTGGTTAGCCTGGTATTCACTATCACTCACTAGGTAGACCAGGCTGGCCTCTAGTTCACAGAGATCTATCTGCCTCTGCCTCTTTAAGTACTGGAATTAAAGGCATATTGCCCCCATGATGGGTCTGAGCCCAGAGAAAGGAGAGGACTTTTCTTTACTATTTCCATATAGAGTTCTTAAAAACAAAACAAAAACTCATTTTTTAGCAACATATCTTTATAAACACATTAATTGCACAAAATGAGAAAGTTCATTATGACATTTTCTTACATGTATACTATATACTAACATGTTTGTCCCTCCATTATTCTCTCTTGCCCCCTCTCACTCACACCGATCTACTTCTTCACAGATAGTGCCCCCTTTTGCTTACACATCATCTTTTAAAATTATCTAGATTCTGCATACAAAAAAACATGCAACACTTGTCTTTCTGAGTCTGGCTTGTTTTGATTAACCTGATGATTTCCAATTATATCCATTTTCCTGTAAGCAATATGATTATTGCTGAATACTACTTCTTTATCCATTCATCATCTGTTGGGCACCCAAGCTGATTCTATAACTTGTCTACTGTGAATAGTGACCCTAATAAACTGTCTAGAGTTCTTTTTAGTCATTTAAAACTCTAGACTGTCTCTCTCCTTACAAAGTACACTGAAATTCTGATGGGAAGGAGAAAACAAGGCGACTTCTTAAAAATGAGCCCTGATTTCTGAGCCTTCTGGGAACAAATTATGTCTGAATATGTTCCAAGAAGACTAGAAGGGAAAGAGCATTAATCCCAAACAAAGGGTTCCAAAGATGGAAGCACATGTACACTCTTGTTGTAACTCATGACTCATGCATGAATGCTTTCCTCGTAAGGCACACCATGCTTGTGTTCATGCTTGGCAGTGGGCAGTGACCAATAATTACTTGTTGAATGGGAATATTAGACCAGAGTGACACAAAGCCAACATCATAATAATGGTTAGTATTTGGGGGCTTACTATATGCCATTGGCTATATCATCTGTAACTTTCAATAGATTGAAACAATAGTTTTATTATCTATTTCCACAGGTAAGGAAGCACAGGTTACTGAGTTTGGGGTAACTGAGCTGAGTGCTGATTTTAATGTACTTATAAACAAATTTGCCTTTTATCTTACCACACTAGTGCTGTAAGAAGAAGATAACCCTTCTAGTGAGAAAATGGTGGTTCAATTTGTTCTTCACTGTTTGTACCTGGACCACCATGGTATCACTATACCAGAGTCCTTTAGAAGAGTCTCACTTTTATCTCCAGGCTTTGGACATCCTAAGAGGCTGCTGCTAGATACAAAGGGGTTCATGGCAGAAAGTCAGTCTGTCTGTGGAGATCCATGTGACCCACGTCTTAGCTGCTGGGGAGATAGAACCTGCGGGGCAGGACTGGAATAGTATAAGTAACCAGAAACAGCATGGAAATTTATCTGACAAGACAAGAAATTCACAAGTCTACAGCTTCGGAGCATAAGACAATCAGATGCCCAGTGACATCATCAAGGGCCTACCTACTTCCTCTGTCTCCTTGTCATTTTTCAGATCCAGTCCTAAATGGTGACAGGATGGGGCAAATGCAACTGAGTGTTTCCTTAGCCTCATGAAGCAGGAGAAGGGCAGGGCAGACATACCCTGGAATATAATGGGATATTCTTTCAGTCTAACAAACTTTAATTTAACCATGGACCCACTATTGAGGATGGGGGGGGTGGTGGTGTCTAATGCTGACAAAAGGAAGTGAGATCTGTTAGGAATCTAAAGGGGGATGGGCTCTAAGGAAGTAACGTGGAAGTACAACCGTTGACAAAACTTAGTAGATGGCAATAACGACATTGGCTGGCAGAGTTACCATGACCTTGGGGCAGACCCCTGCACCCAAAAGAGGAAAAATAAACAAACAAATAAACAAATAAGCTTTTAAAAAGAAATCATAGTATCCTTTAACACTTTATTGACAGTTTTTAAGCATAGGATGATGTTAGAGATTTACACAGTAACTTCTGTGCAAATGTCCACACATTCAGAGAGATAATGCTGTTAGCATCAAACAGTTCAGATAATTTGCACAAATTCATCTTTGCTTTTGTTCTGTATAAATCTCTAAAAGCAACCATTTAACATCCCCATGTGTGTATTGGGGTCTGTGATACCTGGACGGAGTCCCTTGTCCTACCACAAAACCCTTAAGTCTTTCTAGGAGTCCCTTAATTCTCCAATGACTCAGTTTCCTCATCCCCAGGTGCAATTGCCACGGCAAGAATAGCTATGAGAAGTGGATGAATTAATGCGTGGAAAGGGCAAGGACACCGCTGGCCCTGCCCAATGTGTCTGTGAGAGACAGCTCCCTCCTGTTGATGACAAGAGGCTCCTGCCTCCACTCTGCTCTAGTGCGCTACCCTTCGCCCCTTCCTCCACTGCCCTTTTGGCCCTCAGGTGGTATTCAAGGGCTGTCCTGAAGACCAACACTTTGCTCTCTCCACCCTCCTGGCTTAAAGCCACAGCCCACAGGCTGCTGGCATGTGACTTCAGAGGTTGGCCTTTCTTATTTCACAGAAAACAAAATGGGAGGCTAGCATTGCCAGCTGTCTGGTGTTTGCTGGGGAGTACCCCCCTCCTTCCCCACCATTTTTTCAGAGTCCACCTATCCTCTGTGCAATTGCATGCCTCACCAGCACATGCTACTTGCCAACTCTCTCTCTAGTAATTATTCTGTTTTAGTCCACTGCAACATACCTGCCAACAATCTGAACGGTGCAGGTGGCGGAACTGCCTGTGCCCCCATTTGCATGCACCCTGTGGTGGCTACCTACCGTGAAGCTCTGACACCATGGACAAGCAGAACAAGGACAGGGGCCCAGCCTGGGCCAGCACTGCTCAATTTCCCTTCCCTTTCATTCCTTCATGTATTTATTTATTGTTTACTCATTCTCTTTTAAACACTCCTGCCCCCTTTTTTCCCCTCCAGGGAGGTAAGGTAAGAGCCACCACTGTGAGACACTTGGAAATTAAAGTGCTCTCAGGCTAGCAAGGCACAGGGTCTCTCTTCCCAGCACCCACCCTGAGCAATTAAGCAGCACAACCCATCGGCGGCTCCTTTTGACTTCAGGAAGAGCACTTGTTTTATCTTGACTTTTGTCAACAGAGATATCTTTCAGAAATGTATTCTGAATTCCTTTAGGGAATGTGACAGATAACAGCTAAAAAAAAAAAAAACAAAAAACGATTTTTTTTACGCTAACATACCATTTTTGCTCATCGATTCCTTTTTCTTTATTTTTCTGAAGAAAAAAAAAGAAAGAAATACTTTGGGATGGAATTTTCTAAGATTGGACTGAACTTAACCATTATCTAAAAGAAAAAAAAACTTCATTATTTTAAAATTGGTGAGCTACATTCTTTCAATTATTTTTGAATTATGGAAAAAATACAGTTTTCCCACTCTGACAATGGCCTCCAGCCATTTACTGGTCTGACTCAAACACAGCGATCAGCTCCAATCGGAGCAACCTGGTGCTCTGTGGACAGTGAAAAGGAATCCAAATTTGAAGTGGTGTGTCCACAGCTCTCCACATCACAGCTTTCTGAAATTACAAGGCTGAGTGTGCAATTATTACATTTTTGTCTCAATCGTTTTTAGAGTGCTTCTGCTAAAACTCTCATTTTCAAGCAGTCCAATAAAGTATCAGTGGTAAAAAGACAAGAAGACTCACTGTGGTTGCTCACTAAGTAAAGTGGGGGTGCAAAGCCTTGGGAGGCCCTGTGGGTTTCCAGAGCATTGTGTGATCACAATTCCTTTCTTTAGGCATGGAGCCTTCCTCTACTTTCCTCTAGCTTCTCCAGATCTTCAATGTATTATTTTTCTTGCCAAATGAAAGCCTTCTTGTTTTCCTTCTTTTATTATTAATTTTTCAAGGGCAAAAAATGAAGTATTAGGACATATAGGTGGCTTTGACCATCCTGGCCAGGTGAAGGGCAAGGTCCATGTTTACATTCCTTTCCTGCCTGAGATTCTCTCTGTCTTACTAAAGGTACTCAGCTACTCATTAGATATTCAGCATTCAAAATGACTGCCACAAAGCCATGGGGTGTCTTGCTTTATGGAATGCCTGTAAGAATTGCTTATTTTATGATCTAAAAAGTCTTAAGTATCCTGTGTACAAGAATCAAACAATGCACAGGGAATGTAGAGATCAGCTGAACTAATTTTTTTGTTTTGCAAATAAAACTGGGGCCAAGGAAAAGATCATTGATCCACTCATATACAGTTAACATGTTTTATTGAGTACCAACTATGTACCAGCTATATACACTAGTCTCCAGAGATACAGAGCTGAGCAAAGCCGTCCACAAGTGGACTTGTGAGAGAAACTCAGATAAATTGTGGTATCCCACATGGTATGTATACACAGCTGAAGCACAATGTATACCAGAAGTCAAGAGACCAGGAAGACAGCCTTAGAATGCTTCTTCACCTTTGCACAGTGTGGACTATGGAAGGGAAAGCTGTGCATGTGACTCATGGTGGCAGAAAAACATCTGGGATGCAGCTTTCCAAGACCTATGCGTAGAGATTGACCCTTCTCCATCTCCCTTGGAAGCCTGATAAGAAATTTAAAAACATGACTCTAGCTGCTCCATTCTTTGAGTTTGGACATGCTTCATTTGGCTTCCACTTGAACTTGGGAGTCACTTCCAAATGGGACCTGTACCAAATTGGATGAATATTGCATGCTTGTGCTGCTTTTCCCAGAGTGATACCACCAGGACTGTGCTGTGTTTTATTTGAAAGATGACTGCTTTTACTACAGTAGTCCAAAACAAAGGAAGTAAATAAAAATACAGTTCTCTGTATGTCATAATAAATACATGTCTGAAAGAATTTTTAGTTTATTTGGTTATTTATTTCCAGCCAGATTAATTTCTAAAAAGATTTGAGATGAAATGTAAATATTTACGTGAGGCAGTAAGATTAATCAGATACTGCAATCACCACAAAGGGGGAAATATTATAAACTCTGAGGGTATATATTTAAAAGATGGGTGTATTGAAAGTCTGTGGTCCACACAGCAATCAAGGCAAAAAAGAAGCTTAAAAACTGGGTATATCAGTTCAGCGCTTGCCTCCCTGGATTTAACCCCCACCCACCACCACCACCTACAATGGATGTGTTGCCTGACACCTGCAACCCCAAGACCTGGACGGGGGCAAAGTGGGGTTGGGGCACAAAAGGAGAAATCCAAAGTCCTCCTGAGCTGGTTAGGGGCTTGCAGATCAGTCAGGAGTACAGAGGCGCTGTCTGAGAAAGCGAGGAAGAAGTCTGCAATGGGAGCCAGTCTTTCATGGGAATAACTCAGTCGGTGCACTCAAAGAAGGACGGGCTGCCAGGAGGGACTCAAGCTGATTAACACATTTCTCTGGAAAAGGCAGCTTCATTTTGTTGATTTTTGTTTTCTTTTTCTTTCCGTTCTCAAAACAAGTTTGCTTCACCCCCCCACCCCCCGCACTAGATTTTATTTATTTATTTTTAATTTAGGAAACCCTTCTCTCTCAAAGCAACAGGAACAGGAAAAGCTACTTAAAAATATATTGGAGCCGGGCGGTGGTGGCGCACGCCTTTAATCCCAGCACTCATGAGGCAGAGGCAGGCGGATCTCTGTGAGTTCGAGGCCAGCCTGGGCTGCCAAGTGAGTTCCAGGAAAGGCGCAAAGCTACACAGAGAAACCCTGTCTCGAAAAACCAAATATATATATATATATTGGACTGTGGTAGCACATGCCTTTAATCCACAGGGATCTCTGTGAGTTCCAGGCCAGCCTGGTCTACAGAGAGAGTTCCAGGACAGTCAAGGCCTCACAGAGAGTCCTGCCTCAAAAAACCAAACACCAACAACAAAAACCAAACAAGTGATCGCATTGAATTAATATTTGAAATTTCCCACAGATACTGTATATCCAACAGTAATACTATTTCTTTGATAGCCACACAGTTGTAAAATGAGTTCCTTGCCATTAATCATTTGCCTATTTTATCTGGTTTATGTGTTAGTTGGTGGCAGCAGAGAAATGAAATATGTCACTCCCACAATACTGGCTGTGACTTGAATGCAAATATGGGCATCTGTGACTTGCAGGTCTGGTCATAGTTATCTCAACCTGCATCCTCTCACTGAATGTTGGATTCATCAATTCAGTAAACTTCTAGGAGGTGTTTACTCCATGCTAGGTGTGGTGCTGGGTGCTAGTGAGCAGCAGAAAGAGAAACAATGGAAAACACATTGGGTTTTATTTTTGAATGGTGTTGAAGACCTAGGTGTATTCAAATTTGTGTGTTAGGAAACTCTCACATTTTGTGGTCGGTGGATTAAAAGAAAGTAGAACTGAGTGGCGATGTATCGGTCCAGGTAAAGCATGGAGGGAGATGCAATGATGCGGAAGATCAGGGATCCTTGGGGTGATAGAGTCAGGAAGGGAAGGGGCGGTCTGTGAGACGGAATAACTGAAGAGTAAGATGACTATGAGCTGACAAGGAAGCAATGGTTCCCAGGCCAGCTCCCAGCAGGGCCTTAGAAGTAGCCAGGCATGAATATAGGAACAAGAAACAGGCGTTTGAGGATCAGCTAGGTAAGAAGATACACAAAGGGCTTGATGATGGATTGACTTCTATGATGATGATCGGTAAGACTTGAGGTAAGAAGACAAGAACATGTGGTCAAGACGCAGAAGGAGGCCAAGGAGGAGCTGTTTGAAGACATGGGATGATAGACAAGGCCAGTTTCTTCTGGGGCAAGTAAGACTTGGACTAAAACAGCATTAGAATCAGAAAGAAGATGAGAAATGAAGTGGAATCCAGGGTATAATCACACAACCATGCCTTTTTGTTTGAGCTCCCAAGTAAGATGCTTCCCCAGCTTCCTGCCCCTGCTTACTCAGCAAAAGCAGAATGCCTTCTGCTCCCTCACATTTCCCCTCCTAATACTGATAGAAGCTGCTTAATAAAACCCATTCTTCTTTATCCTACACCACTGTTTGTGGCCATCCTTCATCTCTTTACTTCGAATATTTGTTTATTTCAAAGGTGAAAATAGACACAGCCTCTTTGTTTAGGCTGATGGTTAAAATGCCACCACTGTCACTTAGCAAGTAGTCAGCAACACAGAAAAGAGTAACGGGAAAACCAAGCATCCTTCAGCCGTTTGGCGCCTCCTGACATGTGGGTGTCTGTCCTAAGTGGAAAGCTTTCCTTCTAAACTGCTCCATGCCCTAGCCTGGTTTCTGTTCCTGTGAACTTGGTATGAGGTCTCCCAAACAGAGCCTTTTTTCATTAGCTTACAGCCAGGCTGAGGGTATGCACTTTCAGATGGAGAATTTGGAATCCATGGCTGGGCCCAAGACCAAGGTAAAGACAGGGGTCAATATCCTGTTGCTTATAGCATCCTCTAAGTTCTGGAATGACCAAATGCCACTGGAATATAAGAGAGTGTCCCAAACCTATATATTTCTGGGGTCAAGGAGTTGCAGGGCCAGTGGAAGGCTATCATAGCTTTTGGTTGATCCAGTGGTAAGCCAGGAGAGAATTCAGAATTATCTGCCAAACTTTCTTCCAGTTGATGGAAAGTCTCTGATGCCTTCAACCAAGTGGGCCTTAAGAAAGCTACAGTGTGCCCCCAAACCCATCAAAGGCACTTCAGAGTTAGGTCCATGGTTAGCTAGTCCCGGTGTTTTTCTGGTTACGTGCATGTTCTGGGGGAATGCAGCATGGCCTCTCACCTAGGTCAGACTGTCGGGGGAGACACATGAAAAGAAAAGGCTGCCTGAGAGAAATGGCTTTTCTGGCCAGGGCAACTATGGAAGCCAGGGAAGTTTGAAGATCAGAGAAGCAGAGGAGCAGCCACCAGTGACTTCTTACCTCTCCAGATCCTCTGACCAAATGGGTACCGAGATCCTGTCTCCACCTGCCTTATATTTTTGTTTCCACCCCCCAATTGTGTTGGGATTAAAGGCATGAGCCTCCCAAGTGTTAGGATCAAAGGCACGAGCCTCCCAAGTGCTGGGATCAAATATTTGAGCCTCCCAAATACTGGGATTAAAGATGTGAGCCACCACTGTATGGTTATATTTTATTTGTATTAAAATGTTATTTGTATGTTAGTAAATAATGTTGCCTGGGGGTCAGAGCTATTAGCAAGCCATAGGAAAGCAGGGCAGTGGTGGCATATGCTTGTAATCCCAGCACTTGGTAGGCAGAGCTAGGTAAGTCTCTGTGTGTTCAGGGACACAACCAGCCGCCGCCAGGACAAGCAGCATGTGAAGATGCTGGTAAGCCACGAGCCACATGGCAAGGTATAGATTTATGGAAATGGATTAATTTAAGATATTGAACACTTAGCAAGAAGCCTGCCACGGCCATACAGTTTATAAGCAATATAAGACTCTGTGTTTACTTGGTAGGATCTGAGCAGCTGTGGGACTGGCGGGTGACAAAGATTTGTCCTGACTGTGGGCAAGGCAGAAAAACTCTAGCTACACTACTGCCTGGCCTCTGTGGTTAACTAGTGGCTAGCTCCACCCTCTGATCTCCAGGCAAGCTTTATTTGTCAGAACACAGACAAAATATCACACACAACCAGCCACAGAGTAAGAAGGAAAGAAAGGTATATAGAATAGAGAAAGGTAAAAGCCTAGAGGCAAAATGTTGATGGGATCATTTAAATTAAGAAAGCTGGCTAGAAATAAGCCAAGCTAAGGCCAGGCATTCATAAGTAAGAATAAGTCTCCATGTATTATTTATTTAAGAGCTGTGTGGTAGGACCTAAAGACCAAAAAGTAGAAAACAAAAACAAACAAACAAAAATAACTTCAAGAAAGTGTCGGTGGGGCTCCAAGGAGAAATATTGCAGTGTTGTCCCACCCCGTGGCTTTCATGGATCTTATGTTGGACATTTGGTGGAGACTTAGGTGATTTATATTGGGATTGGTCATTTTTAGCACATCCCTGGCCAAGCCAGTAAGGAGTTGATATGCTCTACACATATTCCCTATACCCAATCTGAGAGTTACTTATCCAATTGTTATGGAATAATCTTTTTGTACACTATGAAGATGTGTCTTTGCCAAGACACCTTCTGATTGGTTTAATAAAAGAGGTGACTGGGTAGTAATGAGGCAGGAGGTATAGGCAGGACAGTAAGACATGGAGGATGCTGGGAAGAAGAAGGTGGTGTCTGGGGAGTCTTGAGAGATGCAGAGAGAAGCAAGATGAACATGCCATGTTGAATGAAGGTACCACCATGTGGCAAAGAGTAGATTAAAAAAAATAATAGGTTAATTTAAAATGTAAAAGTGAGCTAGTAACAAACCTGAGCTATCAGCTGAACATTTATAATTAGTAAGAAGTTTCTGTGTGGTTATTTGGGGAGTGGCTGGTGGGACAGAAAAGTCTGCCTATACCCAATCAGGGGAGAAGTCATGTGTGCTGCTATCTGACTAGTCTATGACTGACCACGGGCCTTAGGGTCTAAGGTAGCTATCTCATGTTTCAATAAGACCTTAGTATTTATTACTCTCAGTTGGGCTAACTCTTACTCAAAAAAGAGTGCTAAAGTTTTGGATAAACTAATTCTAGTAGCATTATGATTTCAATTAATTAAATTTTTAACAATTTTTTGTGTGTACATGAACAGACACATACCATGTTCTGTCTAAGGAGGTCAGAGGACACCTTGTAGGCCTCAATTCTCCTCTTTCCTCATGTGGGTTCTGGGGGATAGGATTTAGCACCTTTCTCCACTAAGCCATCTCACTAACCCAGTCTTACTTTTTTTTAGGCATCTATATATTAATCGATAAAATTTTTGTGTCTTAGTTAAGGTTTCTATTACTGCAATGAAATGTCATGGCCAAAAAATCAGGGAAATAGGGAAAGCAGCTTCCAAATGTGAGCTACTTCCTGTCTAACCACACCTTTATTGTCTTGCTGTTCTGCCCTCTCATTGGGGAAGAAAGGGTTTATTTGACTCACACTGTTCATCACTGAAGGAAGTCGGCACAGGGACTAAACAGGGCAGGGACCTGGAAGCAGGAGCTGATGAAGAAGCCATGGAGGGACATTGCTTATTGGATTGTTCCCCACGGCTTGCTCAGCCTTCCTTCTTACAGAACCCAGGACTGTTGGTCTAAGGATGATACCGCCTGCAGTGGGCTGGGCTCTCCCTCATTAATCACTAATCAAGAAAATGCCTTACAGGCTTGACTACAACCTGATTCTATGGAGGCATTTTCTTAATTGAGGCTAGTTCCCTTCTCTAGGATGACCCCAGTTTGTGTCAAGTTGACATAAAACTATCCAGCGCAATTTGTTTATATTTAAATACTTTTCTTCACAAAACATGCAAGAGCAAAGACAGCCCACACATTTCAGAACTGTGCTCAGAGCCACCATGACGTAACTACTGATGTTCTCAGGAAATTCTACAGAAACAGACAAAAATTTTGAGGCATTTCTTACAGGACCAAACATCTCATTTGTTCTTCCTGTGACAAAGTAAAATGTCCTGTCTATTCTATACATCTAAAACTGTTTTCCAAACCTAGTTTTTGTTGAAAGGCTTTATTCTCTTTTTTTTTTTTTTTTGGTTTTTCGAGACAGGGTTTCTCTGTGTAGCTTTGCGCCTTTCCTGGAACTCACTTGGTAGCCCAGGCTGGCCTTTATTCTCTTTTAAAATAATAGCTTTTGAAGTGAAAGATTGTATAATAATGGGTTAAAAAGTAACCCCTGTATTTTCTTCAATTATAATTATGTGGCGAGCTTAATGAAATAACTTTGAAAGGAGTGGGTTACAACCCCTCCCAAAGAAATTTCCCCATCCCAGAGAGAACAGAAAAAGGTTCAGCCAGGCCTTTAAGGACTGTGGATGTACCAACTCCTACCAGCATGGAGTTACTGGAATGATCCTGTTCTCTTTAAGATGACGAATCCTTACTATGTACTATAGGTTGCATTAAGAGGGACACCTCTTAGGTGGAGTCAAAGGACATTTTGGTAGTTACCTTCTACTTTTTCATGCTGATGATTTTAAGTATTTCCAATTAAAGAAATTCATCTTAGAACAAGCACTAGCCTAAAAGGGAGTTCACTGGGTAGGTACTATTTAAATACTTTAAAACAAAAATTTGCCTCACCATGGAGTGGCTTCCCTTTAATTTAAATCCCATAAAGCTAAATCAGAATCAAACAATAGAGCTTTGTCAAAGAGGAAAGAAAATCCTACCTCTGCTTTTGTAGTGGATGTGAAGGAGTATCCAAAGATTTCTTCTCTGTAGTTAAGTTATAGTTGCTTAGGAAAGGATTGCGGTTTTAGTTTAAACATGATTTCCAGGGAACTCTGAATTTGTGGTTGGTTTTACAAAGATTGTTTCCTTTGTTGCATCACTCCGAAGTTTCCAGTAGCAGTCATTAGAGTTTGGTCTATATAAGACCATGTCCTAGAGAGCCAACCAGTCTTTGTCCATCAGAATCGGGAGGATGAATGCCCTGTGTATTAGTACTTTTTGCATAGTTGGGACAAGACACCTTTTATAAACAATTTCTAAATGTTCTTATTAAATAAAAAACACAGAGCCAAATATAGTGGTGAAGGCCTTAGAGAAATTAGGGAAATAGGGAAAGCAACCAACCAACCTTACCTCACCAACTCTGCAACTTCCAAATGTGAGCTACTTCCTGTCTAACCACACCTTTATTGCCTTGCTGTTCTGTCCTCTCATTGGCTCTTAGCTCAGCTGCCTCACTTCCTTGTCACTGTCTGTCTGTACAGACCTCCAGGTCTCTATGGTTGGTACTGGGATGAAAGGCCTGTGTCACTACGATTGACTCTGTTCCCTAGTGTGGCCTTGAACACACAGAGATCCTGCCTGATAAGTGATTGGATTAAGGGCATGTGCTGCCTGACTTTGTTTACTTAAATTGGCTGGCCTTTCCCCCTGATCTCCAGGCAAGTTTTATTAAAGTATAAATAAAATATCACCACAAAGTTAGATTGAATATTTTAAAGCATAACTTTTAGTAATTGTATTGAAGCATGGCCTATTTCATATTTTGATTGAAATAATAATCCAGAGAAATGAAACCTTGTATTCTTTAAAGACCACAGTATTTCAACTCTTTGATTGCCAATTACAGCATGTTCCTTTTATCATTTATGTAGCAAGTGTTTATTGAGTAAGTACTATGTACCCAGCATTGTTCTAGGTCTTGGAGATGCAGGTGGAAAAGTTGAAAACAGTTCTGTTCTTATTAAACACTCTGCAATTATGTCTGAATTCCTTTACTTAGGAAAAGTCTCTACTTCTCCACACAGAGTACAGAATAGTATTCCAAAGGTTGATACTATTTGCTCTATAATTATTATTATTTTTTAATATGGATATTTAAGCCAGGCATGGTAGAGCATGCCTGTAGTCCCAACACTTGGGAAATAGAGTCAGGAAGCTGGGGAGTTCCAGGTCACCTTCCCTCAGTTATGTAGTGAATTTGAGTCTAGCTTAAGCCACATGAGATCCTTTCTTTAAAATTCAAAATAAATTATTTAAAAATTAAATATTGACATTTAGCCCTAAATTCCAACTCCTTATTTTTGTAGGCTTAGAAAAGAAAAACAAACAAACTCCTCCTTTACCAGAGGCTCATTTGTGTCCAATGCATTGAGTTTCCTGACTTATCAGTTCCAGTTGGTGTGGACGTTAAGGTTCTTCACGGTGGGGAAGGAGAGAATTGACTTCTGAAGTTGTTCTCTGACATCCACACTCAGGCAGACAGGCAGGCAGGCATGCACGCACACACACGCGCACACCACACACACACACACACACACACACACACACACACACACACAAGCTCACGTGCACACACTAAATAAACAAACATAAAAATTAATAGAAGAGTATAAAAGGTAAGCCTCTAGACACACCTGTGAGGGATTATCCAGATTACGTTAGCCTACTGGCATGCCTGTAAGGGATTATCTTGGTTAGGTTAACTGAGGTGGGAAGACTTACCCTAAATTTGGGACACCATTCCCTGGGTTTGGGCCTAGGACTGCATAAAAAGGAGAAAAAAAGTTGAGTGGCGACACCCATCTCACTCTGCCTGCTGACTGCAGATACACTGTGAGCAGCTGCTTCAAGCTCCAGCCATTGTGACTTCTCGCTGTGATCGACTGATTCAGAGCTGTGAGCAAAACAAACCCTAGCTTCCCGAAGCTGCTTTTGCCTAGGATTTTTGTCCCAGCAATGTGTAAAGTAACTAATGTATTTAGGTCTATTTACTTATTTATTCAAACATTTGTTTATTTATGTGTGTGTCTGTGTGCAGGTGTTCACATGCAGCACTACCACATCGTGAGTGTGGAGGTCAGAGGGCAATTTTCGGAAGTCAGAATTTTCTCTCTCACTATGTGCATTGCTGGGATTGAAGTCAGGACATCAGGCTTGGTAGTAAAGCACCTTTGCCTGCTAAGCACCTCCCTGGCCCAAGGCATATTGATTTTTAATAGGAAAATATGCCCCATACATGTCTACCAATTGTTTAAGTACCCTGACCTTTGAGGAGGGGAACACTACACTCCTTCTTGTCCTAATCCTGCTAATTGCTACCCCTGTTTATGAAAAAAGCCCATTTCCTACTGCTTCTGTTCTTCCCCCTTTCTCCACCATCTGCTGTCACTGCCACCCCAGTGCTGTGCTATGAGGCATTCCACACCTACCACTATAACTACTGTAACCGCAGCTTTCTGCTGGCGGCCTCACTGCCTGCCAGTCTGGTTTTTATGCTGTAGTTTTCCAAGAACTTTTAAACACTGTTGGCTCCTACGTAGATGTTGAATAGACTGCCAGCAAGCCATATTCTGGATGGCAGTACTGTCTTCTCTGTGAGAAAGAGAAGTTTATGCTCACATTTATAAGGCTTCTGCAACAAAGGGACTTCCTATGTATTCAGTCCTCGCAGGGCGGACAAGGAAAATAGTCTCCCAACTCCCACTCTTGCGTTGGCTTTCCTTTTGTTTGCAGTGCTGAGGACTGAGCCTGGGGCCTTGCACTTGTTAGGTAAGTGCTCTATCAGCCCACCCCATCCTACTCTTCCTACGTATTTAAGGACATGCATCCCATTTCCTGCATATGTTCCTTTGTCTTTTCAATGAAATGTTATTGAGAGCTCACTATGCCCTGGGATCATCTCTTTTCTGTTCCTTCTTGGTGCCCTGTCTTGTTTCTCATTCCCAGATGTTCCTGTCCCTGATTCTGACCAGAACCTCAGTGGCTACACTAACTGGAAACGTAATGAATCAGACACAATTGTTGAAAGAAGAATGCAATACACTCAAAGAACGATGCTTCGTAAACTCTCACCTCAGTGTCTCTGATCACATGACTACAGCAACAACCAAATTCAACTGGATGGATGTCAGCTTCCTGGCTCGTCATCATTGCTAAAATCTGAAATATGATTTCTACTTTTTTGTTGTTATCAAATAACAATTTCTATTACTCAAATTTCAGAAGGTCTTAGTGGATCTTGTTCTTGATTTTGAGATTATAGACATAAAACAAATAATAGGAAAGTAATTAAAATTGATAGGGACAGATAAAAATGTAACACAATTGATCGAATGCTTGCCTAGCAGGCACAAGGCCCTAAATTCAATCCCAGCACTGCATAAACTGGGTGTGATGTGCAGGCCTATCGTCCCAGCACTTCAATGTTGATTTAGAAGAATCAGAAATTGAAAGTGAACCTTGGCTACATATTGACTTTGAAGACAGCATGGGCTATAAGCTTTACTTGTTTTTTTTTTTTTTTTTAAACCCTGTCTTAAAAAAATAATTAAATATGGGGGGTGGGCTGGGGGGAAGGGGAGGGGGGCAGGAAGGGAGAGAACAAGGGAATCTGTGGCTATTATGTATAACTGAATAGTATTGTAAAATTTAAAAAAAATAAAATATAAAAAAAAAATAAATAACAGCCTGGACTACAGAGTGAGTTCCAGGAAAGGCGCAAAGCTACACAGAGAAACCCTGTCTCGAAAAACCAAACCAAAACAAAACAAAAAACAAAAAAACAAAACAAAAAAATTAAATAAATTTAAATAGTTCAGTAGTTTACATAAATAATTTAAGAAGACGGCGTTAAAGATGAAAACCTTGTCAACCTTTCTTGCTACATCGTTATGGTGATAGCCAATTTTATGTGTCAACTTATCAAGGCTGTGATGTCTAGATGGTGCAGGGAAGGAACTTCTTAGATGAAATTTGAACCACTAGACAGTAAACCAGATTCACATCTATAATCTAGGTGAGCCTCGTCCAATCCAATGAAGGTGTCAAAAGACCGTATTTCCTTGAAGAGGAAAACCATTTGCCTCCAGATAGACAACATGGGCTTTCTGCCTGCTCTCAAGGCTTCCTGATGGCTACTCTTGATTGTTAGCTCAATAAGAGACATACCCCTGGGTCCATCAGTGCATTTTCGGGAAGGATGTCATCACCTGTACCAGGGAAGACCTGCCCCCAGATTGGGCTGCACTTTCCCACAGCCCAGTTGTAAAGAAATCAAGGGTAGCAGGGATCCTTGCCTATCTGCCTCTGCTTCTTGCTGGTAGCTCTATCTACCCCATTACTGCTGCTACCGCCATTGTCATCAGAACTTGGCTTCTACCACTCTCCAACGTGGACTGAAGGCGAGTGATTCACCAAGAATCTTACTGACCTTCGACACCAGACTCGAACTACTAAGGTGTGATGGCTGGTTTTATGTCTACTTGACACAAGCTAGAATTATCAGAGAGGAGGGAGCCTCTACTGAGAATGTCTCCATACAGGCTGTAAGCAAGCCTGCAGGGCATTTTCTTAATCAGAGATCCATGGAGAAGGGCCCAGCCTATTATGGGTGGGGCCACCCTTGGACTAGTGGTCCTGGGTTCTATAAAAAAAAAAAAAAAAAAAAAAAAAAAGTTGAGCAAGCCATGGGGAGCAAGCCAGTAATTAGCACTCCTCCAAGGCCTTTGCATCAGCTCCTGCCTCCAGGGCCTGCCCTGTTTGAGTTCCTGTCCTGACTTATTTCAATGATCAACAGCAATGTGGAAGTATAAGCCAAATATACCCTTTCCTCTTCAACTTGTTTTTTGTTATGGTGTTTCATCACAGTAATAGTACCCCTAACCAGGCATGAGGCACATACAGCTTCACTCACTGAGCAGCTATGGCATTCTCGGCATCTTCAGCACACAAATGGCCATTGTTGAACTATCCTAACACACAAATTACTACTGTTGAACTATCATTCTACTTAAGCCAACCTAATAATCCCCTTTTATGAGATGCATTCACTCTTTTCACACTGTTGGTTTTCTTCCTCTAGGGACTCTTAGCTGGCATAAGACTCAAAACTATTACTGTGAGCTTTGCAAGGACTTCCAGAAGTCCTGCTAACTTCAGGTTTGTCAGTTCCCACAGTCTTGTGAGCAAATGAGTCTCCACCACCTTCTCTCCTCCCTCTCCTTCCACTTATATGTGTGTGCACCTGCACACACCCTGTTACATGAATTGCTAAATGGTCTTTTAATAAAAAACCTGATACCAGATATTGGGGTGAAAGCTGAAAGATCAGAGAGGCAGAGCAAGCCACAGCTACCACCTCTTGCCTCACCAGCTCCTCAGCCTGAAAGAGCCCTAGCCGAAAGGGCTTCAGCTGAAAGAGCTTCCTCAGCCTAAAAAGGCTTTAGTTCCTGTTTCCTCATGCCTTATATACCTTTCTCCACCGCCCTGCCATATTACTTCCTGGGATTAAAGGCGTGTGTGCTTCCCAAGCAAAAGCATTAGATCTCAAGTACTGGGATTAAAGGTGTGTGCCACCACTGTCTGGCTCTGTTTCTCTCCTAGACTGAGTCAATCTCATGTAGTCCAGGGAGGCATTGAACTCACAGAGATCCAGACGGATCTCTGCCTCCTGCGTGCTAGGATTAAAGGTGTGTGCCACCACTGCCTGGCTCTATGTTTAATCTAGTGGCTTGTTTTGTTCTCTGATCTTCAGCCAAAGTTTATTAGGGTACACAATATATCACCACACACCCCATTAGTTCTATTTCTCAGGGCACTGGGTAAATCGAGTTACACACTATTATATTCCTGCCATATCCAGCACGGTTCCAGGAACCTGACTGGGGCAGCCAGGGAATGATGAAAAGACAAACACAGAAAAGCTGGGAGACGGTGGGCTAGGCTCACTGATGGAGAAACCACAGCACCCTGGAAGCTCGGGTTGTTTATTATGTACAGTTGAGCAGAGAGGTGGGGCTATTGCACACAGCCAAACACAGAGGCAGATTTAGCTAATCTTAGTGACGTAGTCTCTGTAGGGGAGCAGACTTCAGGAAGGAGGCTGCCGTGAACCTTATCTGCATACACTGTCAGCGTCGGCACACAGACCTGAAGGCTCACAACCCTTTCAGCCTCACCCTGGAGGAAGGCTTTGACATTTTCCCATGGGTCTATGGCTATGGTCCTCCGTTTCTTACATCCTCCATTGCAGATATTGACTCTGTTACTTTTTGTTGCTGTTATGATTTTTACATTTTATTATTTATTAATTGTAAATGTGTACACACACACATGCAAAGCTACACAGAGAAACCCTGTCTCAAAAAACCAAAAAAAAAAAAAAAAAAAAAAAAAAATCCTTTCCCAGAGAATATCAAAATACCTCCCCATGAAGATCGGTCACCTCAAGTTTCTTGTCAATAACAATCTGAGCACAATGTCCACAGAAAGTCTGCAGTGTTGCAGGTGAAGATGGACAAAGATGGACAGCAGCTCCCCCACTGTGGTTTCAGTTACCAACAGTTAACCCCTGCTCTCAACTATTACATGAAAACTTGCAGAAATGAACAATTTCGAAATTTCAAATTGTGTACCATCCTGAGGAATGTCACAGAATCTGGCTCCATTATCCTGCCCAAGACATGAATCGTTCCTTAACCGAGCATATCCACCCATGCTGTATGTCACACACACCCTTTAGTCACTTGGTAATCATTTAGTAGAGATAGAAGCCATACTCACTTACCTTTTATAATTGTATATTGTCAGAACTGTCCTATGTTATTATCAATTATTTTGTATGCAGTTTTAGAAATGAAGCTTAACTATAGTTACATATTTGGTAAAGCCCTCAGCATCTATAGGTTGTGGTACTACCTGCAGCTTAGGCCAACATTGGGGATTTGGCATGGATTTCCCATGGTTGAGACAGGCTCCTATATTTGCTAATCTGGAAAGGAAATCTGCACTCCAGGAAGTCAGTTTCCAATAAAGAACAATGGGGGCAAGGAACGCTCTGGCCGAGCTTGTCAAGTAGAGGGATCAACCTCTGCATTGGCAGCTTATCTTAAGTTTGGAATAGAGGATAACTACAGAAGCTTCCACATTCAGGTTTTTTTGTCTTTAGGTTTAGCCCCCCCCCCCCCATTGGCTTTGGTGAAGACAGCTGGTAGAATCCTTGTTCCACTTTGCCAAAGGCCTCACCTCGTAATACTGGAGCTTAAGAACTCAACATGAGAATTTGGGGGGGGGTAGACACAAAACATCCAATCTGTAGTATTTTTTCTCCTTTTTTCTTTTCTTTTTGTTTATTTGTTTTGTTTTGTTTTGTTTGAGACAGGGTTTCTCTGTGTAGCCCTGGCTGTCCTGGAACATCCTCTGTAGACCAGGCTGGCCTGTGCCTCCAAAGTGCTGGAATTTAAGGTGTATGCCACAACTGCTTGGCTTCTGTTCTTTTTCTCCTTCTCTTCCTTCTTTCTTTCTTCCTTCCTTTCTTTCTTTCTTTCTTCCTTCCTTCCTTCCTTCCTTCCTTCCTTCCTTCCTTCCTTCCTTCCTTCCTTTCTTTCCTTCCTTCCTTCCTTCCTTCCTTCCTTCCTTCCTTCCTTCCTTCCTTCCTTCCTTCCTTCCTTCTTTCTTTCTTTCTTTCTTTCTTTCTTTCTTTCTTTCTTGCAGATTTATTTATTCATGTGTTTTGTCTGCATGTGTATCTGCAAACCAGAAAAGGGCATTGGATTCCATGGGACTACAGTTATAGGCAGTTGTGAGCTGCCAGTTGGTGCTGGGAATTGAACTCAGGATCTTTGGAAGAGCAGTCAGTGCTCTTAACCACTGAGCCATTTCTCCAGCCCAGTCTGTATTATTTCAAACCCTCTGACTACACAAAATCCTTGTCTTTCTCACATGGAAAACACTGTCATTCTCTCACAACAGTCTCCAAAGTCTCAACTTGGGACCAGTACCAGCTCAAATGTCCAATGTGCAACGTCTTCTGAAAATCACCTCAGTTGTATTCCAGTGGTATTCAAGGCATGGTTTGTGCCAAGACAAATCTCTCTCTGACTGTGTTCTCAAAAACAAACATACTGTGTACTTCCCAAACACAGTGCTGGGGCAGGCATGCTACAGACACTCCTTCACAAACAGGGGTGAAGAACAATTGCAGAAGGTCTCAGGCAAAGGACAGCACGGACCCTGAAGACGGAATGGTGCTATTGGGGTTCATGCTCAGTCTTCCAGACTCTTCTGTGTTGCAGGCCGAGTTTACCCTCTCTGGGATGTAGTTGTGTGTCTGTCTGCGGCTCTCATGGTCTGAAAGACAGGAACATCCCTGTAGCAGCAGCAGCAGCAGCAGCAGCAGCAGCAGCAGCAGCAGCAGCAGCAGCTTTCTCTGTGTTGGGGACATTGCTGCAGCATTTATCTTGAAAGCCAGCATAGCTACGGACACTTGCTTGAGCCCCAGTGTGGAGTGACCTTAAGCGAATGTCCTGAGGTTGGAGGACATGGGCACACATACTAGTCTTATGTTGTCAAGTGGCTATATTAGAAGTGAAAGTCTGCTGATACCATTTTCACAAAAACAAGACTCTGAGAGGAAGGACAAAACCTTAAAATGCAGACTATCCACTGAAAAATTAACAAGCTTTATTAAAACTCACTATATATGCAAATGGTTCCAAGCCTAGAGATGGAAAAAATACTTCAATAATAGGAACTATCTATGTAGTATTATCTGCTTTCTCTTGATTTGAAGAGAATCATCAGAATTTATCCTATAGAATTAAACAAGCAAACAAAAAACAGCATTCAGAGGTTGAAGGACCTTAAACTGAAAACAGCCATGCGTCTCAATTCAAATAGTCCTGTCATTTCCAGCAATGCATTATTATATTAATAATGTTCCTTCGTCCTCCTTCCAAGTCCTGCTGCCGCCTCACAGACACCCCACCACACAGTAGCATCTCACTGTAAGAACTGCTAATAATTAAAAAGGAGATGCTGGCCAGGATCCCAAATGGAACTTCTCTCCTCCTGGTGTCATAAAATTTCCACTCACGGTCAACAAGAGAAACAGTATGGAACACCAGAGCCCAGCAGCCTTTGAGGAAGAGTATTTCCTCACCGATTGCTGAGAATTACTGGAGCTTAGTCTCACTTGGAACCCCGGTGAGTCCTCCTCATAGATTTTCCATGAAAGAAGGGTAGGCCCCTTGCAAGAATAAAAGCTGACTCAGAGCTGTTCGGTCTTGGCAAATAACCATCTGTCTCTTGGTCCATTTCCTCACTAGCAAAATATTTGAAAAATCAAGACAAAATGTACAGGTACAAAAAAATGTTTACGTACAAAATGGTATGCACAAAAATGTACGTAAACAGATATTTCTCGGAGTAATCTCTGAAAAAGAATACAGAGCCATATTCCCTGCTATGACCGAGTGGAAGTGAGCCGTGGGCGCTGTTCGTCAGTGCTTTGCCCTCGCCACTCCATCGAGCCTATGAAGTGTGGCTCGATGAATAACTAACAGATGATCACATTTATGAGGGAAGAGTACTCAGAGCAGACAGCTACTTCCTGTAGGTGACAAGCAATCTTCCGCCCGAGCTTCACCTGACCAGTCATTCTGGGATGTGATCACAAGGGTTGGAGACTGATGAAATTATCCTGTCCAACATCAAACACAAAGTGGCTGTAAATCAGCAGAGGCCGAGGCAGAGCGAGAGCAGCTCATTCTTTATGCTTTGCCAACAGTCCTCAAGCCCGGGGGGCTGCATGGAGCATCTTAACAATATCATTAAGTGACCCTGTAAAGAGATTTAATTAAAACAAGGAAAACATCAGATTGTCAAGGGGCCTCTGAATCCTTCAGCTGTCTTGAGGAAGAGTTTTTCAAGCAAGTTCTATGATTTAAAAACTTAAATGTGTTGAGCTCAATCTACAGAGCACAGTGACACGTATAAATAAATAGACGCCTGTCTGTTATAGTTCTCCACTTGACCTTGCCAGACAATTGCACGCTGAACTTAGACTATCATTGTGCTTTTTGAGGGTCACTTAGGGAAGGGCAAACCACCACCACCACCACCACCACCACCACCACCACCACCACCACCAACACCACCACCAACACCAACACCATCAACACCACCAACAAAGCAAGCCGGCGCTAGCTGAACCTGGTCAGGGGTCCAGTAAAGTCAGAAATTGATCTTGCAAATGCGGTCTATCAAAAGGAGAGGGGACGAACTATGGGTGATTTACACGTGCTGTGTGCTGAACTGTACCTGATTTACACACGATCTGAAGATTTACACACGATCTGAAGAAACCTCGAGAAGCCATTTTGAAGTTTGCCCCATGGAAGGAATCATATTTTAAGAGTAAAAAATCGTCAGGTTTTATTGAATAGGGAAGGCGCTTTCTAAAGGTCCCATTTCCCCATCACCAAGGAACGGATTTATATGCTTTGTCCTCTTCAGTTGAGAAGTTCTGATGTAAATCCTTTAGGGTTTACTGTAAGAGAACCAGCTACTCAGAGGTTTCCAGGACCCAATAATCTGCACAAAATTGTGGGTGGGAGTGGGGTACTAAACAACGGAGAAACTCCTTTTATGCTAGAACGGTAACTGGGCTCACACAGGTCGCCACGCAATTTTGTACAAGCCCAAAGCCTTTCTGAGTTACTTGTGGAACCTGCTATGCAAGGGCATTTGAGCAGTTCTGCTTTGAAAGACCTGTGCACATTCAAACGGGCTGCTTTGATAGGAACTGTGACGGGTGTAAAAATACCCCTTGCCTTTTATTCCCTTCTTAGCTCTCTCCCTTTGTAACTGAAATCTGAAATTTCGTGAGATCACTCGTTTAACACACTAATGTGTTCCCTGGCTGATGGACAGGGACATTTGTTTTACTTTTTAAATTTACAACTTCTTAGGAAATATCCAATAAGGAAGACAGGAAGAAAAACCCTGTGCACTGCGTGTGAAAAGGCAAGCGAATCTATCCCGGGGAGCCTGCTCTTTGGAACTTTGTTGATGGTTATTTTTGTGCTCATAGCTCTGCAGTGCCCTTTCCTCTCTGGGAGTTGAACTTTAATTATCTAGCACTTTGTTGGGGAAGGTATGTATTGGCTCCTGGCCAATGTGGGCTAGGCCTCTTCTTGTCATTACAGTGTCTAACAGCTTGTACAGAACAATGTCCCAATTAGATATTTAAGTGTTAGAAACATGATACACGGTGCATTTTTCTGAGGGGCTGATCAGTGGGAAGTTTCAAAAACACACAAAAGGTAAGCTTCATTCACATCTTTTAAACATCAGCTCAAGAGGGCTGCAAAAGAGGCTGAAAATATAATGAGAGATGTCAATACCTCTTTGGTTTGTAGCTTTGTTTATCTTAGAAACAACCCATAGATCAGACTGATGAAACCATCATTTCCAAGTAGCATTCTTTTTGTTATTGTTGCCATCCTCGGAGTGACTGCATTTCTGTGGTAACAAAGGGAACTTTTCTTCTTCATCTTCTACATCCATGATGTTTCACTGTCAACTAAAGGGCTCTGGATAAATTAACATGGGGAATACTCTAAGCAACCAAATAACCTCCATTCCTTTCCAGGTTAACTCTCCAAGCTGGAAGGGTGAACTCTTCTCTCTATATGTCAAAGATGGTAAGGAAAAAAGTATGTGGGAAAGGAAGCGAGCTCCTTTTATTCTTCTACCCTGTTGAGACAATAATTGTGTAAAATGTCTGGAATAAGTTAAAAGGCCCAAAGACAGCCTTTAATTTACACCCTGCAATGGGTTAAGAGTCCAGTCAGTCGCCTGTTTCTATCAGTCACTCTCATTACAATTGAGCTCAGTTATTTTAAATGGTAAAGTATTTAAATTCTCCTTACTGGCCTCACAATCAAACACCACATGGCTTACCAGCTCCCACTATTCTCCAGCTGTTTTTCAGACTGCTTTGCACAAGCTGTGGGTGGAGGTGGTAATGAGGTGTAGAGGAAAGTAGACAGAGTCCCCGAGGAAGACAAAACTGCCCCCCCCCACATCACACACACACACACACACACACACACACACACACACACACACACACACAATTAAACTTTCCTTCTCAACTGTGATTTTTGTCCAGTCTTTCATCTTAGCTTAATTAAGAATTAACTGTTCCTGCTTTTGACTGTTTGTTCCATAATTACTCATTTCTTCTTTTAAAATATACCTCACTGACACCCCCCTCAAAATGAGCCCACATAGTTTTTCAAGGTATTGGCTATATTTAAAGGAAAAAAAAAAAAAAAAGAATGTCTGAGGTTTTAAGAAGGAAGCAGCTAGCATAGGATTCTAAGCGGAGAGAATAATCATGTTCCTCATATCAGGGTAAGATCTGATTACCATAGCCATTTGGAGAACTCATAGATGGTCATGTGATATAAAGCTGCATTTCCCTTTAGGAATTTTCTTTTTCACAAACTTCATCCCTGAATTAACTAGAATCCCAAAATTCCAATGATCATATCTCTGAACCCAAGTTTGTATTTTATCTGAATTCTAGAATAGACTATTTAGCTGAAAACATTGAGTGATCCAAAAGCACAGCCTTGTGTCTGGAGGGATGGCTCAATGGTTAAGAGCACTGACTGCTCCTCCAGAGGACCTGGGTTCAATTCCCAGCACCCATATGGCAACTCACAACTGTCTGTAACTCCAGTTCCATGGGATCTGACACCTTCACACCAATGCACATAAAATAAATTTAAGTAAATTGTTTTTAAGAAGCCACAAAAGCATAGCCTTTGGAACTAGAAGAAACGCAATGTTGGTTAAAGGCCTTGGAGCTCTCAGCTTTGAAGTCCTTCAGGAATCCTCAGAATAGACAGACAGCCAAAGTGGAGTGAAATTCACCACCAGCCCCCAGAGTTGATTTCAAGGTTTCTCTGGCTGTAGGTAGAGATATTATAAACTGATGAGACAGCATTAGGAGAATATGCAGAATAATTACTAATTTAGGCTAACCTACAATAAACTCAATTCAGTGGCCAGGCCATCCATTTTCATATAAATATATTTGATTGCTATGGAAGGTGTCAGAACTATCTCAAAACATTCACTTTTCTCCAGTGTCCTTGTAATGATCAGGAACTTGAAATGATGGCCAAAATCAAGCAGTGTGTTCCAGGTTGCACAGTGAGTGAGGGGTGGACCGTCTAGAGTGTGGACAACTCTGGTGCAAGACCCCACCATGCTCTCCCAGGCACCACTCCCAGCACGGCATGGACACCGTCCTTCTTCTAGAAGACGCCCAGCTCTACCAGGTAGAACTGCCCGCCACATGTGCACTTTTTAAACACTTCCCCTTTTATTTATTTCAGAGGTCTTTGAGGGTTAGGCTGAGGAGCTGGTCAGGACAAAAGAAAATTTAACAATATGGGGCCTACCTTTACTTCAAGTTTTGATAGTATGTTCACCATGGAATTTTTGCAGGAATTATACTTTTAAAAATGGCCTTGGTCTGGGAAGTAGTTCAGTTGGTAGAGTGTAGGACGCAGAGAGGCCTGGGTACCACATAATCAGGTTGGTGGCACTCACCCGTAATCTCAGCACTTGGGAGATAGAGACAGGAAGAGCAGAAGTTTAATCTTTCTCCTACACATCACAAAAGCATGGACAGCCTGGGACATGTGAGACCCTATTTCAAAAAAAAAAAAAAAAAAAAAAAAAACAAAAAAAAAAACCTATTTTAATTGCGGAGCTTTGTGTATTCTTCAACTATCTTAAATTACAGTCCCTGACAAGTACCTTCTGGCCTCCTTCTGTCCCTTGTCCTATGCGTGTTACTAAAATAATCTGTAGTTTCTCCTAATCAAGTGTTTCGGAGAGTCAGATTGTACCTGAGGAAGGAGATGAGGGAGGGCTATGTGTAGGTAGGCTTCCATAGGAGGGTGCTTACTTACTTACACACATACTCACAGACTCACACATACATACACACTCACATATACTCACATACACATGCATACATACACACATATATACTCACACATTCACACACATACATGCACACCTACACACATCTATACACACATACACTCACACACACACTCCTATTTGTATAGTATTTTGGGAATGCAACACTTGTTCATGTTTGTTTGGGTGTTGTTTTAAGAAGCTAACAACACATTGTACAGGTTTCTTCTTTGCCTAGACAGCTTGTGGGGAATGGTAGTACAAATAAAAATATTATAAAGAAGAAAGTTTATGAACAATAATAGGCATTTTAACTCAAAGTAGCAAAGGCATTTTTAAAAGTAGGATATATTTTCATACATTTCCTCTCTTGCCTTTCCATCAGCATGTAGCAAAAACAAACCAAAATATTTTTCTACACATTTCTGTCAATATGTTTTTTTAAAAAATGTAATAAAACCTGAACATTATATTTTATTGAGTTGTCTTTGTTGTTGTAGCTGGTGGGCTTTACAGCGGTGGGGGCTGAGCCCTGGGTCTTGTGCCTGTGAGTCAAACACTCTGTCACTGAGCCACATCCTCAGTTCTTATCAAATCCTTTCACTCTAATGTAAATTCAATTGTAGTTAGTGGAACAAACTTCATGAGGATTGTTCCTGTGCTGTGTTTAGCCTGGCTTTTAATGTGTATTTTTTTCATGGGTCCGAGCTTGCTGCAAATGATAAGGTCTTCATCACAGAGGCAATGTGATGGGGTCGTCAAAAAGGAACAGAAGACTCAAGCGTGGGGGGGGGGGTGGTCGTGGCAGGGCTTGTCATTCACTGGATACCCTGTTCTCTCTGCTAGTACATGCCAGGCAGTGGGATCTGCTTTTCTCTTATCTTCTTACTGCCTGAGGAGAGTGTTTGCCTTAAAAATCAAAACAGTTACATTTGAAAATGACATTTCAGAAAGAGAAAAAGCAGAAGCTACCTGGAAAGAGGGGAGAAAAACAAAGCAAAATGGATAACCTTGGTGTTTGGTGATCTTGAAGTGACGCCTGTCGTCGTGGCTTTTGATAGCTCACATTTTGCCAGGTTTTCATTTCATCTTAGCCAATGCCCTGAACAGAAAACACAACGAGTAGGTAAAAAAATAATCTGTGAACCATAATAAATGGATTTCTGCCAATGACAGGTCATGATACCAGGGAAAAAAATCGGTGATGACCCTCTTTCCTCTACACTCATTTATCTCTTCCTAGTGTCCACTGATAGATTCTTGCTGTATGATTTATTGCAGAAAAACACCACCTAGAAATGGGCTTTTGATAAAATTGTTCAAGGATTCCTGAACAATAAATCCTAATCTTAACATGCAATGCTGCAGAATGTTTCACCTTTCTTATGCTATAAATAAAATATGCCAAATGCGATGATAAATCCATACATTTAAGCACTATCTATGTAGTTTAGGAAATAAAGTCATAGTGTGTACGCCGGCTGTTAATAGCAACTCCAAGTCTGGGAATATTGATGGCAGGATTTGTGCATTTGCCATACAAATATTTAGCACTCTGTGTGCTTATGAAATTTCATGGCTTTTCGTGCCTGGAAAGGCTGGTTCTGCAAAGAGCCTGTGTGGGTTAAGCATAATCAGTTTCTGATGGCTTGAATCAAGGGATGCTTCCTGAACACAGGCAGCTTGCTTTGGGAGACAGCTGAAAATCTGAGTTCATGCAGAGACCTTGTTTTATAATTAATTGTCTACTGGAGGGAGTAATGAAAGTCTCAGTCATCTTATTGTGACCCCACTAGTGACACAGGGTGTGAAGCACGCAGAACCCTAGTATTTAGGCTTCTTCTCATAATCTCAAAGACAGGTGTCTGCCCCCAACATGGTAGAGAAATGAGGGAGCCTCTGCCCTGCCTTGGCACTGTTTGCTCCTCTCTGTGTGTAAAACTTAAAGGCTGATTTTAATTACTGAGCTCTGAAGGCTCGTAAACTAGTGCATGCATCTATCTAGTCAAAAGCTCTGAGGCCAGATTTTAATCTGGCTCAGAGTTTCTCCATCTTGGTATTACCAACATTTAGGGTTGAAGAATTCTCTTGCAGAGTGCTAGGCAGATCTCTGGCATCAAACACAGGTGCGAACAGGCTCCTACCTACACTCTAATTTGTGCTAACTAACATGTTTCCGAATGTCTCCTGCCAGGCAAAATCACTCCTGGGTGAAGACAGAGTGGACAGGGGTTGGTAGGTTAGGTAGAGCACACCTACCCTAGCACTGGAGAGGCAAGGCCGGGAGGTTTAGGCCAGTTCAGGCTACAAAACAAGAACCTGCTTCAAAAAGAAAACACAACAAAACCACAAGGACACCAACAAAAACAAAAGGCAGGCAAGCAGAGGTTGTAGGTCACTGGAAGAGTATATGCTTAGCTTAGTTCAATCCCCAGTACTCCCACTAATAAGTTAATAAAGATCCATGACATTGAAGGAAACAAAACTACTTTTATTTTCAGAAAAAAGGAAAAATATGAGCTGAAAAACCAAAGGCCCTGAGTTTGGAAAACTGAAAGTTGGATTTAAAGAGGGCTGGATTTGCAGAATGATGTCCCCCATTGTCACTCACAGAATAAAGGGAAAGACCAATGAAATGCTGGTGGCTAGCGAGGCAGGTAAGAAACCTCATGTTAAATGCCACACTTGTATAGTCATTTACACTGACCCTGGCAGAATCAGAATACAGAAAAAGTGTGCTCTTCAAAGGGTGTTCACCCTGGGAAGAAACAAACGGAAATGGGAATCAAAGAACCCAAGGCAACCTTTTTTTTTTCCCTCCAACAAATTGAAAGTGGAGAAAATCCATTATATCATGTGTAGTTTCTTTGTGTCCTCAGATATTTATTGAAGGTCAAAGACAGAGATGCCTAATGGGTTATGATTATGTGAAATGAAGTGAGAAGCAATGTTTTATAACACAAACACTTTCTCCAGTGACAGTGGATTATGCTCACTAAAATGCCTCGCAGTTGCTTTCCACCAGTATCCAGGCCTCGAAGCAGGAAAATAATATGTTATTCCAGAAATACATAGAAATTGGGGGTGTGACTTGCTCAGAGCCAGGGCTCTTGTCTCAAGACTCAGGAAAATTCCCCACCATGCTCCATCCAACTTGAATAACCGTTTACTTAAAAATATCATATTGCTTCCTTCACATCACTTTTTCCTTCTCAGTTCTCAGAAACAGATATATTTTAGTGATAACAACTTTATGAAGATTTATGTCAGAGTTCCCATATTTTCTAGCTTAAAATATCTTTATGATAACAAATATGGGGGTTAAAGTCTTTGAAATGGAAATAATTCTGTGTTATTAATCAATATGACTTTTGAAAGGAACTTGTATTTTATCTGCCACAATGACATCTACATAGAATTTGAAAATAGAACAGTTCTGGGAAGATGGCTGAGTTGGTAAAGAGATTTTCATGAGTTCAGTTGTTAGAACCCACCAAAAAAGTCCTGGTGTGGTAGCTCACACGATTAATCCCAGTGCTGGGGAGTCAGACACAATGATCCCTGGGACTTGCTCACTAGCCAGTCTAGCCTAGTTAGGTAAGCTTAGAGCTGGAGAAAGCACCTCCCTTGAAAATAAGTAGGGTAGTTTTCCCGAGGAACGACACTCAAGCCTCCATATGTACACACACGCACAGATATGGTAGGCACATGAGATAGCACACACATAAATACGCACATACACAAATAAATAAATAAATAGAATAAATGTGGATGCATTATTTATGTAAGGAGTTTATTGGCTGGAGACACAAAAATTCTGCTTAATCCACAAATTGGGAACATAGGATTTTCTTGAAGAGTGTTTCTTATGTTAACATATTTAATACTCATAATACTATGGCATATGTTTCCAGTTTCTGCTAATAGGTCTTGGGATCCTTTCCCTGTGAAACCTACCAGTTCCTCACAGCTAGCCACTTGTTTCTCTGTCAGAGGACTGCCCTTATAGCTGATGTAGCAAGGAATCACAGTTTCCTAAAAATTTATGTTTAGAAGGATGGACCAGTGTGGACAAATGACATGCTCTTGGGACTGACCCTGATCCCCAGTGGAAATAACTTGGGGTAAATCTCACTGACTTCAGGTCTACCCCACTCCTTTACAGAGTTGCGCTTAGCTTGCTTGGAGGACAGTCCCTCACACTTCACCTGGTGTGGGTTCCTTCCCCTCTGTACCCCAACCCCCCACGCCTGTTCCTGGAGACACTGATTAGAAATTACTTTCATAAGAAGGGTCACCTTGGGGTCTGTGTCTGTATGATGCTGCCTAAGGTAGATGCCATGTAGACAATGGCATTATTATTCATTCATTCAACAGTGTTTCTCAAGTGTCCCTTGAATGCCAGGCTCTAGGGATAGTGTGATGAGAAAAAAAGACTGATCCTTGCCGTGGGTACACATGGTCTAAGGGACACACTTGTTCACTATTCTGCCTTAAGGTTCCACATAGGACCCACCAAAATGTGTGCACATCCATATGTTTGGTATTAATGCATACAGATATATATAGAATAACATCAAACATCTAATTTGGGCCTATAGATACCTTCACTTCTTGTCTTTCTGACTCACCTCTTAGCATCTTCCTACTCAGTAACCTTCTCTGTTTTAGTCAGTGTTCTCTTGCTATGAAGAGACACCATGACCATGGCAACTCTTATAAAAGAATGTATATAACTGAGGCTTGCTTAGAGTTTCAGAGGTTTAATCCGTTATCATCATGGTGGGAAGCATGGCAGCATGCAGGCGGGCAGACATGCTGCAGGAAAAGCAACTAAATATTCTACATCTGAATCTGCAGTCCGCAAGAAGGAAAGCCACCGGGCTTGGCTTGGGCTTCTGAAACCTCAAAGCCCGCCTCTAGTGACACACCTCCTTCTCCAACAAGGCCACACTTTTAATTCCTGACAAGTAGCCACTCCTTAATGACTAAGCATTCAAATATATGCACCTATGAAAGCCATTCCTATTCAAACCCCATACTCTCTCAGCCATTCTGGCTTGTCTCTACCTTCTCACTCATGTCAAGTCTTATCAGCACCACCCTAGGACCCATTCTCTTGGGCTTTTATCTGCCCATGGAAATCTCTTCCTGCAAATATTTCATTAGCTGATCCTTGTAGTTTAGTGCTCAGCACTTGTTAACTCTCTATTGAGACCTTCCTTGGCCTCACATAGTCCTTTTCTATTTTCTTGATTAGTGCTAAACACTACCTCATGTTTTCTTATTTTTTTTACTTGCTTATTTTTTGCCCATGTCTCTTTAAAATGTTTGTCCTATGTGAACAGTGCCTTGAGAAGCCATAAATATCAATTCCATTTAGTACCTAAAATGCACTTGGATCATAGGAGACACTCAAATATTGGTGGAAAGTTGAGGAAAGTGAACATATGTTAATGATCAGATGCAGATGTGGGTACGATGAAAAAGGTAGGACATTGCCTTGAAGATCAGTGCAGAGAGATCCAAAAATGGGTTGGTGGTGATCTCATGGAGAAAGCAACATCAGGCTGTCACAAACGCTCCTAGGAAAAATGACTACACAGCACCAGAGGAAAGGGGGCTGGAAGAAAGACATACTATTGGAACTTGCAGAGCCAGAAAGAGGGAAGAACGGAGATGCTAGACATACATGTTATGTAGGCTAGGGTTAACAACCTAGTCTGTGTGTGAATCTGGCTTGACACTGGGAAGCGTTGGTGGCTCACCTTGAAGATGGAGAATTTGAGGTGCTACTGCTGCCCAGTGTCTTGAGAACATGTTGCCTTACATATGAAAACCTAGGAAAGATAAAAACTTAAAAACCTGGATGCGATGTCATTCATCTGTAATCCCAGCACATGGAGTGTGGAGACAAGTTCTAGGTCATTCTTGGTTATATGTCACCTCTGAGGTCAGCCTGGGAGGTATGAGATTCTGTCTCAAACAACCCAACAGTTTTTTAAAGTTTCAAAATGCAATTTGGGAGCTGGAGAGATGGGCCAGTGGTTAAGAGTACATACTGCTCTTTCAGAGAAACTGAGTTCCATTCCTGGCATCCAGATTGGGTGACTCACAACCACCTGCAACTCCAGCTCCAGGGGGACCCTAAGTCTCTGGCTTCCTTGAGCATCTGCACTCATGTGCATATACCCATATCCCTCAGCACACATGTACACATAATTAAAAATAACAAATCCTTTTTAAAAAGTATAGTTTCCACTAGATGCTTATTGCCTTTGTACCACTGCAAATGAAAAAAGGTGTAAGAAGACTGGGTTAAACTGCAGGTGCAACAGACATGGCCTTTCATCCATCGGGTGCTGGTCTCAGAGGGAGACAGCAGTCTTTAGATGTGTCCATAGTGCTTTGGTACCTTTCCTTTTCCAGGTAGAATCTATGTCTCTTGTCCTTGAATGTGAGCTCTGAGATTCCTTAGCCAGTAGGTGAGTTAGGCGAAATGAATAAGCCTATTTGAATTTCTGGACTCAGATGTGAAGAAATTATTAACTTCTATATTAGATGTCTCAAACCCTAGCCACTACAGTGTGAGGAAGACTAGAAGAGCCCATGAGAAGTCCCAGAATATCTGCCACCCAACTCCCCTGAAGAGGTATCTGCTCTTTACCACATGTGTCAGGGAGGAGCTTTCCTCATCCAAAAGGTAGGTTTGTGAGCAAAACAACTCATTTATGTTACAGTTAGTTGCTGTATCTCAGGGCGCTTTATTAGGCAGCAACTTCATAAGCAAGGACACTTTTATGCCATTTCCTACAAAGACTACCATGTCCCTTATTTCCACGGACTGTAGAACTTCTTCCTTGATGCTTACCAGTCTTCCTGCTTCCTTCAAACTGATCACCCAGCTTCTTCCACTCCATCTATAACCAAGTGCCCAGTGTGTCCTGGAAACATAGTGAGTGTACAGTGTGTAGTGGAGTCTATGTCACACACACTAATTGCTTTGTAGTCTGATATTTGACTACATTCGGGTTAAGAGCAAATGCTCATAATTCTAGGACTCCCGTCAACACTGAAGAACACATATTTATTTAAAATTGTTTTCCTATTACTACATTTTAATTATGAAATTTAACAAGCTTCTACTCTCATTTTCTGAAATTTCAAAGAATGGTTCAGTGATAACTGCAGAGTCATCATATGAATGTGAAGTTAGTACTTCATAAATACCAAATTATTATCCTACTTATAAATTAGCCATTTTGCTTTAAACATGTACTATTAGTGCTCACTTTATTTTAATAGATAAAATTCAATAATTATAAGCAGATGTTGATGTAAAAACTAGAAAACAAACACCGGAACATAAGGAAAAACATTTAGACAATATTGAAAAATTAAAGAGTCACATATATTTTCTCCTTGGGGAGTCCAGTCTGGTTCTCTGAAGATTAGTAGAAAATGTTTTAAATGACCAGGATAATTTCTTTGGTGCTATGCAAATACTCACCTTTTGAAGAAAGCTCACCTGTCTACCTGCATACGGAAGAGTCAAGGAGGGTTTTCTCCAGTCTCTTTATTTTTATGGGCTACAATAATGGGGTAAATCTTAAAGAAAAAAATTATTTTCCACTAACTTTACAGCTCACACTGAGTAAGGCTGAGGTAATTTATGATGGCGTAAATGTTCTCCACTTGGCATCTCCAGCCGAACCTGCCACATGACTGAGCTAGTTTCCATGAGGAAGCTAGAAATCTGGCGCCACAGTAAAGGAAGAAAATGAGTCTACTCACTTAACAAGCTTGCTGCTTTTGGATCCTGGTGGCGGGAACTAAATGAGACATGGAAGGAAAGGTCAGGAGAGACATTGAATGTCTGTGTATATTAAACAAGTCAAAATGAGCTATTTTCCAAGAAAGTGGGGGAGAGCAAAATGCTGGGGTATATGTCTCTGAGTGGTAAAGAAAATTCTGTGCTGGCAATATGGGGCACTTGGTGGTAAGATGGTAAATGGAGGAAGTAATTTGGTTGGGCAGTTGCAAGTCTGTAGCTAGAGTTTTCCTGCCTTGCCCACAGTCAGGACAAATCTTTGTCACCCTCCAGTCCCATAGCTGCTCAGACCTAACCAAATAAACACAGAGACTTATATTGCTTACAAACTGTATGGCCGTGGCAGGCTTCTTGCTAACTGTTCTTATAGCTTAATTTAATTAAATTAATCCATTTCCATAAATCTATACCTTGCTACGTGGCTGGTGGCTTACTGGTGTCTTCACATGCTGCTGGTCATGGCGGCAGCTGGCAGTGTCTCTCTGCCTCAGCCTTCTGCTTCTCAGAATTCTCCTCTCTCCTTGTCCTACCTACTTCCTGCCTGGCCACTGGCCAATCAGTGTTTTATTTATTGACCAATCAGAGCAATTTGACATACAGATCATCCCACAGCACAAGTCCTGGAGTAGCAAAGCGGTTTGGCAATAGGTGGTTCTGGTCCAATGAAAGCATCCATTCTTTGTGTCTTGTAAATAACCGCATCCTCCATTAAAGCACACATCTAGGTAGGTGAAAAGCAAATGCCATATTAATGGTTCACTCAAGGCAATACTGCAGTAAGTGTTGGAGAAAGATTTTGAAACAATAATTTACAACATTAAACCTAGCTGATGAAGAAAATAAAGACCACTCAAAGATATCCACATTCTGATTGCTAGATTCTGTGACTGTTAGTTTACATAGCAAAGGGCATGTTATAGATTTGAGGATATAAATGTTTCTGTGAGATATGACTGTCCTGGATTATCTGAGCAGGCCCAAGGTAACAGAACCCTTATAAGGAAAAGAACAAGAAATTGGTAGGAGAATTGCAAAAGATGATACAAAGAGGGCATGAGAAATGCAATACTATGCTACCAGCTTTTAAGATGGCAGCCAGAGCCTGAGCCTATGAATATGGACTTCCAAAAGTGGGGGAGGCCAGGATGGATTCTACACTAACCTCTGGGGGCGGTAGGACCCTGGTGACCCCTTGCTTTGGGTCCAATGACCTATTTTGTATTCTGGCTTCTAAAACATAACCTCAGGGCCCTGCTGTCTTTTTTTTTTTTAATGTTGCTATTGTTTATTTTGTTTGTTTGTTTAACATGGGACCAATTTTTGCTTGAGAAATTTTATGTGACCCTGAAATTTCCATAAAGTAGGTATACAAATACAACATGTACTGGTAGTAAATTACAATGAACATAATTTACAATAATTCTTTGGTAATTTTTTAATTTATTAAAGACAAAAGTAAATTTACATGCTAATGAAATGGATGTGCTTGTTTATTTTTATGTAAAAATTTAAATATTGACAAAATATTGAATACTGCAGGAAACAGAGAATCTTGAATGCTTTTTCAGAGTTGATCAATATTTTTATTTTATGATCTAATCATCAATGCTGAGGGTGCTATTTGCATAAATACATAAGACAAAATGGCAGAAGTAAGTTTAAGTCCATTTCAGAACCAAAACCAAATGGAATAATTTTTAAAAATTAAACTCAAGTTAGTGAACCCAAAACTAGTAATTTTTAAAATAAAAATTTGAACACAATACAATCCCAAGATAGACTAATGTGATACTTGCTAAGGAGTGACAGGGAACCTTTTAAAAGGCTTAGTTTCCACATTTGAATCACTGTTTAAGAGCAGAATATCTTAGTATTGAATCTGAGAGGGAGTGTTTCAGGCATTGTCCTTTCATACTATATGCCATGAAGGCAGCATGCGCATGGAAAGCATCTGTGTTGCATGCCCAGGACCAGCTGCAGTGAAATTACATGCTTTAACACAAATGATCACTGAAAAATAATACCTGGAATCATTACATGAGTTCAAATTAATTTTTGGTCATTGCACATTCAAAACTCTTTTAGTACCACCAGATTTTCTGAACCCCCTACATTCAGTTATGTGGTCTTATGCACTATTACATCCCACAGTTTAAGAAGCTGGGTTGTAAGCAACTCTGTGATGACTTGTTACAAGAGCCCTAAGAGAACAATCAAGCTACAGCAACTGTGTGTAGTGTGTGTTTATCATTGTGAGTATATAACGCTATAGAACTGAAGCTATAGAACTTCAGGCTAGAACATTCTTAGGATGAAAATAAGCATTTGAACCACTGCTTGACTTTTCCCCTCTTGTGTTGAAAACTGTTGAGGTGCAGCTTCATCTGAGCTGCTGTGGAAGCCTTGGGGAAGAGACCACATCTGTTTGAGTAGTAGGCTCATCTAAGCCACCATCATGAGCTGCCCTACTGCATACAGATTCATGTTTGCAGCTTCTACCTCTATGTGTGAATATGTGGCAAGCAAGTCTCTGTGGATTATACACACATCCCTCTTTGTTGTTACTGTTTTTCAAGACAGGGTTTCTCTGTGGAGCCCTGGCTGTCCTGGAACTCGCTCTGTAGACCAGGCTGGTCTCAAACTCGCAGAGATTTGCCTGCCTCTCCTTCTGAGTGCTGAGATCAAAGGTGTGCACCACTACTGCCTAGCTCCAGATTTAATTAGCTAGACAAATTTAATACATTTGTTTATACTGTGAAACATTTGTTTTAATGATGCAAAGATATGTTGTAGTCTTTTATGATGTATTTTTTCAACTCTGTGAAGTTGTGTTACTTTGCCTGTCTAAAACATCTGATGGTCTAATAAAGAGCTGAATGGCCAATAGCTAGGCAGGAAAGGATAGATGGGGCTGGCAGGCAGAGAGAATAAATAGAAGGAGAAATCTGAGAGGATGAAGGAACAAGAACAAGTAGAGGAGGATGCTAGGGGCCAGCCACCCAGCCACCCAGCCAGCCACAGAGTAAAAGATAAAGTAAGCTATACAGAAGTAAGAGAAAGGTAAAAGCCCAGAGGCAAAAGGTAGATGGGATAATTTAAGCTAAGAAAAGCTGACTAGAAATAAGCCAAGCTAAGGCTAGGCATTTATAAGAAAGAATAAGCCTCTGTGTGATTTATTTGGGAGCTGAGTGGTGAGGCCCCCAAAAGAGTAAAAACAACCAACAACAGTGCTTAGACCATGGATTCAGGCTACACTGCACAAGAGTCATCATGAAGCTTCTATATCTTGCTGACACCTGGCATGGAAATCCTGATTCAATGGGTCTGGTATACACCTCTCACACTTTCCTGGGGTTCTCTACTGAGTTCTCTCCCTCTGGTTCCTATGGACAGTTTTACCAACTCTCATGTCATCTAGCCCATCACCTCTAGTCATCTTCACACTCCTCCAGACTTCAGTCTCAGGAGAAGGTTTACGAAGCATATCTGTTCCCATCACTTGCTCCTCACAGAACTATGCTGGCCCTGCTGGTCTTTCAAACCATAGGGCCAAGTACGATGAGCCAATGACAGCCTGGCAGGTGGGTTGGAGACTTCCATGTCCCCACAGGCTTTGGCATTGCCCATCTTTTCCTTGATAAAGAGAAACAGTGTTTCTACACCTTGTGTCCATGTGACCCTGCCCATCTGCCATTCAGATGGCTGTGTCAATCCCTTTCATATAGGAATTCTTGGGCTTCTTCTGTCCACCGTTCAGGTGTCCTATGACCCCACTGTTCCATCTTCTACTTAATACCTGTATATCATCACAGAATTTCAGAAATCGCTAAGCAGCAAAATTCTCAACTCTAGAAGAGATCAAAACTTTGTTGCAAGGAGCTTGTCATGCTCAAAAAGACTGGGAGCCCTGATGGATTAAAAAAAAAAAACAACTCGTATACATCTCTAATAGCAGCTCTCCCCCAGCCCCCGGTTGGTGTGACAGGCAGAAACAGGGCAAATGTCAAACTACCAATGATAGTGACAATTCAGTGGGGCCTCCATTCAGCAACTACTTAAAATTCTTTTGCATAATTACGCACATCTCTCTTTAAAAATATGTACATATTAGTTTTAGCACAAGTAATGATAGCTTTTCTGACATAGGATGTCTTTGGTTTTTCTCAATAAATTGCTATTTTTTATTTTTTTATTATGGGTTTTGGAATGAAGATTGATTTTTGAACCATTTTGGGGGATAATAGCTGACTTCTGTGCTACTGTGCCACTGCATAGCTCCCATTTTGATAATTAAATATAAACACGCTCCCTCCAAAGAACACAGTCACTTAAAATACAGCTTCATTAATAATCGATTTACATTACAGAATCTCTGCTCATGGAAACGACAGCCTCCTAAGGCTGTCATGACACTGTCAGTCTTGTAAAGCAGGTAAGAATTACTTCCTGAGCTCGAGAGTCACAAATAGCAATGGTTTCCTTGGAGACTCAGCTGCAAAGCTACTCACTGTGCCTGCAAGACTGGCCTCCCCAAACTCGGGGGTAGTTTCTCTCTGGAGGTGAATTGGGCTTCCTACACTGAGAAACGCTGGGCCCAGTCCTAATGCCTACACTGTAGATGATTGCTACCAGGACTGTGTGGCAAAGGATACCTGCTCTCAGCAGGGTAGAGGTGCCTGATGTTCAGGCTGTAGGCTAAATGGCAGGCAGAGCCAGAGCCATGGGCACCTTGATTTGTAGCATTATGCAGACAGAGAGCAGCAAGCCTCATCATGAATGTGTCACCTTAGAGGAAAAGTCTCTGGTACTAGCTAAGGGCCAATGCTTGACAGACAATTGCCAAGTCATTAGGTAGAAGGATACACTGGAAAAGGACACAAGAACAATACAATTTTTTTTTGTTTTGTTTTTTGTTTTTAGAGACAGGGTTTCTCTGTGTAGTTTTGGTGCCTGTCCTGGATCTTTCTTTGTAGACCAGGTTGGCCTCGAACTCACAGAAATCCACCTAGCTCTGCCTTCTGAGTGCTAGGATTAAAGGCACAAGCCACCACCACCTGGCTACAATTGTTTTGTTGTTGTTGCTGTTTTGTAAGGAATGTCTAACCATTCTGGTCTTTGCTGTTGTGGAACAATCTTTTTGTATAGTATGAAGGTGTAATGCTTTCATTGTTTTAATAAAGAGCTAATAGCTAGGCAGGAAGAGGTTAAGCAGGACTTGCAGATAGAGAGTTCGTTCACTGGGGTGAAAAAGGGCAGAGTTACCAGGACATGCAGAGAGAAGCAAGATGAACTTGTGCTGAAAAGAGATACCACCATGTAGTAGAACATAGATAAGAAGTATGGGTTAATTTTAGATGTAAGAGCTGGTTAGTAACAAGCCTAAGCTATTGGCCAAGCATTTATAATTAATAATAAATCTTTGTGTGGCTATTTTGGAGCTGGCTGATGGGACAGAAAATTCTGCCTATGCTTTGCTTTTTCCTGTACTGTTTTATTTGTGGAACTAAAAAGCTTTCAATAATTTGAGTGTTCTGAATGCTATCTCTGAGTTTGGTACTGTAACTGGAATGGCATGCTCCACCACTTCACCCATACTCTTCAGAGCATCCTTGGCAGGGAAGGTATAGGTTTATAAGCAAGATCTGAAGGAGATTCAGATGCAAGATGTTTACTGCTGGCCCCTACTGCCTATTCCCTAGGAGAGTGATCAGATGCAGAGTTCAAGAGGAGACAGAAACTTGAAATTGAGTCCAGATGCTAGGGGTCAAGAAACATTATAACTTCTTCATAAAATGAGTGCATATAAAAATGTACTTCTTGAGAAGATAGGTACTTTAAAAATCTTGTCTTTTAGTGTCTAACTCTTCACACTGTATGGGATTACATTACTGAATGAGAGCAGGGTCATTAAAAAAATCTAGCAACAATGGAAAATTTTCTGAATGTGAAACTCCAAAAATTAAATAGAAATCAAGAGTAATGAATCTGAGGCTGTTCTGGCAGTGCTGGCCTGTGTTGCATCACATGACTTCACTGCAGCCTTTATTCTGAACACACAGCATATGTGCTTGGTGATGGCCATCACACCAGAAAACACTAAGAGCCAGTATCTGAAACACCTCAGCTCAGATGCAAGTCTACTGAATGTAATTAGTTGCAATGTTTTTACTCTTCATATAAGCTGCCTGCCCTTATAGAAGCTAATGATTTAATTGTTAAAAAAAAAAAACCCCAGAGATTTCTAATATTTCTAACATCATTCCTTGGCATGCCAGTATCAGGTTGTATCTTTGGACTGTACTGGGCTAAAATATTCGATTTTAAAGCCTGCTATTTGAGTTGCTGATTTGTTTTTTTTTTAAAAAAAAAAAATCACTAAATTAATTTTAGTTTGGGATTAGGACAAAATTTTCAGCAACTTCTGAAATGATGCTAAAAATACTTCTACCATTTTGTACTATTTATGCTAAGTGCCGGGCTCAATATTGGCAATAATAAAATCAAAATTTTGATAACTCTGAAAAATTTTATACTCAGCCAGGTGGTAGTGGTGCATGCCTTTAATCCCAGCACTCAGGAGGCAGAGGTAGGTGGATCTCTTTGAATTCAAGGCCAGCCTACTCTACAGACCAAGTTCCAGGACAGCCAGGGCTATTACACAAAGAAACCCTGTCTTGAAAAAAAAAAAAAAAAAAAAAAGCAAGAAAAAAAAATTATTCTCTATGTCCTGCAGTATCAACTATTCAGTCACGATTTTATTTTTTTATGTAAAAATAAACAAGCATATCTGCTTCATTATTAGTAGACAGATTTGCTTTAATCTCTAATAAATGGTAATGTATGTATATTAATTAATTAATTAATTAATTTATTTATTTATTGGGGTTTTTTTTGAGACAGGATTTCTCTGTCTCAAAAGCATTCCTGGCTGTCCTAGAACTCACTCTGTAGACCAGGCTGGCCTTGAACTCAGAGATCTGCCTGACTCTGCCACTCAAGTGCTGGGATCAAAGGCGTGCACCACCACCACCCGGCTAAAGAATCACTTTAAAATATAAGTCCTTATAATTTGCTGTCAGTAAATTATTTTATATACCTATCCACCCAAAGTCATGTGAAAATTCCCAGGTGAAAAAATTTAGGAGTGGAAGAGGTTAAAAAGCTTGATAAATGCACCTGCTTACAAGGCAGAACAGCTACAGGATCACTGGCTGCTCTTCTATTAAAGCTAATGGTTAACTTAGTCTGCTTCACTACAAGTACTGAGCAGCAAAAGGTGGGGAGGTGAGCTCTGAATGCCTTGCCTTTGTACAGACCACCCACTGAGCCACCTGCCACATCCAGAAGTAGCTGTCAGATGTGACTTATGCCAGGAAGACCCATCTTCATCCACCAACTGTGAAAGCTAAGTCATGCAATGAGACATTAGTTTTCTTTATATTATGGGTTATGTGCATTTCCTTAGGAAAGATGATTCAAATGTATTTATGACAGCTACTCCTTGGAACATACATATAAACAATTCACTACACAAATCTTTGTCTCCATGATTTTTTTGTGTTGGTGTTTGTTCCAGCTTGTTTTCTATTGCTGTGATAAAACATAGACCAAAAGCAGCTTGGGAAGGAAAGAGTTTATTTAGCTTACACACCTGATCACAGAGCATCATTAAGGGCAGTCAGGACAGGAAATCCTGGAGACAGGAACTGAAGCAGAGACCAAGGAGGAGTACTACTTTCTGGCTTGCTCCCCATGGCTTGCTCAGTCTGATTTCTTATACAAATCACGACCACGGTGGTGGACAGCACTACTCATAGTGAACTGGGCCCTCCCACATCACTCATCAATCAAAAAAATGTGCTGCAGGCTTGCCTAAATGTCAATCTTACGAAGACGTTTTCTCAATTGAGGTTCCCTTTTTGCAAATGATGCTTGCTTGTGTCCAACTGACAAAAACTAATCAGAATGGTGTTAATGTAAAACTCATTGCTGGGTGTATTGGTTAAGATCATGAACCTCCACAGCAGGCAGGTGTGGACTTCAAACCATGACCTCAGTTGTGTGGCTAGAGATAATTCTGTTAGACTCAGTTTTCTCATCTGAAAATAGGCTTTCTATAGAAATTGATTGAAAATAATACTGGAGAATAAAGATCTCAGTATACACACAGTATATAACAACAGCCATTCACTGCAAGGCCAGCAGATTTTGCCTGTATTTAATATTTATACTACATCAAATCAGGCATGATGGTACATGCCTTTAATCCCAGCATTTGGGAGCCATAGGCAGGTAGATCTCTGTGAGTTTGAGCCCAGCCTGGTCTACATAGTGAGTTCCAGGACAGCCAGAGCTACAACAGTGAGACCCTGTCTCAACAACAACAACAACAACAATAACCAAACAACAACAAAATATTATATATATTTAATTAATTCTTCCTAGGTTTTCAAAAATATTTTATGAACAATATATTAATTCATATAGTTTATTTTTAGAGGTAATTTTTTACTAAATTATACTATTTTGAGTTTATTTAACTTTAAAAGATGTAAATATTGGTGCTGGAAAGATGGCTCAGTTGTTAAGAGCACATGCTGCTCTTGCAAAGGATCTGGGTTCAGTTCCCAGCACCCACATCGTGACTCACAACCATCCTTAGCTCCAGTTTCAGGAAATTCAAGGAACTTTTTTGATCTCTATGGACATCAGGCACACATAAAATGTACATATGCACATGTAGGTAAAACATTCACACATGAAATAAATATTTTTTAAAGTTTGAAAATATCTTTTAAAAACAGCCCTGCACAGTCAGTCCATTCTAGGATGTAGTTTGCCAAGTGTGCCAATATGTAATTTATTGGATGTCAAGTAGATCAAATGGCCCTAACAGTTCATACTCTCCATTATTATCTTTGTTAAGACAATACATACTGATTGCTACCATACAGAAACAATATGCTAGGTCTTCTGGATCTTTCTTAATACACATCCTCACCATCCTCATCATAACCACAGAATTATTTTCAGATAAAATAAATACCATATTTTTTACTTGTAGAGTTTATATTAGAGTCTGAGGAAAATTTAAATCACATCACCTGATTGTTTAGACTATTGTGGTATGCTGGGATATGCTAATTTTCTAAAAACATATGCATTTTGCCTTTGTAGATCTGTGTATATTTATGCGTTTCCCACTTGATTCAGAGCCATACTCTCCTAAGACTCAGGGAGTATATTAGTGACTTTTCTATTGCTGTGATAAAATACCATGACCAAAACAACTTATAGAAGAGGGATTTATTTTGGCTTATGGTTCCAAAGGGCTAGAGTCCATGATGACAAAGTTAATGCCTGGTGGCAAGAACAGGAAGCTGATGGAGCCTGTTAAACTGCAAGCAGGAAACAGAGAGTGGAGTAGAAACGGTGCAGTTTTTAAACTCCCAAAGCCTGCCCCAGAGGCACACTTTCTCCAAGGAGGCCACACTTCCTAAGCCTCTTGCAAACACCATCACCAGCTGAGGGCCAAGTGTGCAAATCCCCAAGACTATGAGGGATGAAGGTCATCTCACTCAAACCACCACACAGCGGTTCACAATGTCAGGATCTCCCTAGCTTCCTAAAGCTTATATATATATATATATATATATATATATATATATATATATATATATATATAATGTCAACAATTATTTTTTCAAATCAGTTTTCCCTCTTACCTTATTCATGCATCTCTTTCTTTCTTTCTTTCTTTCTTTCTTTCTTTCTTTCTTTCTTTCTTTCCTTCCTTCCTTCCTTCCTTCCTTCCTTCCTTCCTTCCTTCCTTCTTTCTTTATTTCTTTCTTTCTTTCTTTCTCTCTTTCTTTTTATTTTTCAAGACAGTTTCATTATGTAGCTCTGGCTGTCCTAGAATTCACTGCGTAGACCAGGCTGACCTAGAACTCACAGAGGTCTGCTTGCCTCTGCCTCCCAAGTACTGGGGTTAAAGTTATGCATTGCTATGCCCATCCTCATTCATTTGTTCAACTAATTAAGAAGAACTTCAGTGCATCCTAGGATGTGAGTTGCAGATTAGAGAGATCAAGAGACAATTCAGTGCTAGCCTTTGTTTTTAGGGTAAACTATGTTAGTGGATAGAAGAATACACAGCACTTCTCTTACGGGGAGTGTGTCAAAGCAAGAAAAGAGACATGAGAGAACATTTCATTTCTCCCTAAATGGGCCTGAAAACCTTTCAGTGATCTTGGCTCCAGCTCCCCCAGGCAAGGCTTCTTATGCACTTAATGAGCAAGTTATTTGAACAAATTTTTCCCACTTTCCATTTTCACAATTGCTGTGGAAAGTGAAATATGACCCCAAATTCTTTGACAGTCTTCCCACTGAAAATGGAGGTATACTCCTTTCTTCTGGAATGCCTGCAAAAGCAATGTTGGTCTAGGGTTATGAAACCAGGTCCCAGGAAGCCTTGAGCTCTTCCAGAATCCAGCTGCCACTCTGTGGAGCAAGGGTCATGTGTTCAGACTCCCATCAGAATGGGTTTCCAGAGGACACCCAGCATCAACTAACTGTCGTGAAGATGAATGTTATCAGAGAAAGAAACAAGGAAAGGAACAAAGAGGAATTTTGGGTTCTGCTGTAAGGCATGATGGGGATAAGATGGCTACAACATGATTACAGTTTTACTTGAACACAGTAGACAAGTGCTCTACCACTAAGCTATTCCCCAGTCCTTTTACTTTTTAAACTTTTCAGGTAAGTTCTCACTAAGTTGCCAAAGCTTGCCTTGAGCCTACAACCCTCCTGCATCAGCTTCCCAAATAGTTAGGATCACAGGCCCCAAACACCAGGTCCAACTTGAGTTCTACTTCTGAATCATTTGTTAGGGGTCTGGGCCATTTCCTGAGTCTAAGCTTGAAGGGATAAAGTTCACAAGCTAAAAGAGGATGTTCCTAGACAGTTCAAGTTTCATCATCATGGAATAGGTGTCGATCTATGAAGCACTTGGTCAGAGTCAGTACCTATGTTTACTGTTTTCAGGAATTTCCCACTGAATAGCCCACTCAACATTTACTAAACTAACTGGTGGTTTGAATGAGAATGCTCCTCCACCCTCAAGTAGGCTCATACATTTGAATATTTGATTCCCAGCTGGTGGGCTGTTTGGGAAGGATTAAGAGATGTGGCCTTGTTGGAAAAGGTGTGTCCCTGGGGTGGGCTTTGAGGTTTAAAAAGTCCTGAGGCTCAGTCTCTCCTCTCGGCTGTGTGCTTGTGCCTCAGATATAAGCTCAGCAACTCCTTCAGCACCATGCTTGCCTGCTGCCTTGCTCCCTGCCATGATGGTCATGGACTCGCCCTCTGAAACTGTCAACAAGCCCCACTTAAATGCCTTGGTCACGGTGTCTCTTCACAGCAATAGAACAGTGACTAAGACAATAGGAGATACTATTGTTTTTTTTCATGTTATCAATGGAGAAACCAATGTCCAAGGAACCCCAAAGTGCTTTCCCAAAAAAATCACACTACTGGAAGCCACCAAGACAACATTCCAATCCAGGTACACCTAGCTCCTGTTTTCCCCCAAATAACAATGCCTCATTAAGTCTTGGTAGAAACTAAGTGCCTACCATCACCACTACCTCTGTCTGCTGCAGCTTCTAGCCATGCTGTCTCCACAAGGTTGTACAATGATATCTTCTGCAAGAACCCTGACTGCTCTATATCTACAGAATACAACACCCTGTTGAAGTATCACTCCATTTGAAAATCACTTGAACATACTAAGACAAGAGAAGGGAATTGGAAGTCCTCACTCTCTGGGCTCAGAAGCAACTGTTTTACTTTTCTTAGGAACACCTGTAGAGAACTGACTTAAAGATGGACCCTTGTACAAACAGGCTTATATGTAGTACACAATGATCTGCCATATTAGAATAGCATGCTATGGTTTGCAAATAGCATTTATGGTCTGTACCCATAAATCATCTTTACCACTAGAGGCCACCTATGAGGCACAGGATAAGCTTAGCCATCACTAATTTAAAAGAACACCTGAGGGGGCTGGAGAGGTGGCTCAGCAGCTGAGAGCACTGGCTGCTCTTCCAGAGGACCCAGGTTCAATTCCCAGTACCCACATGGCAGCTTATAGCTGTCTGCAACTTAGTTCCAGGAAATATGACACCCTCACACATACATATGTAGACGAATTTCTAAACAGTCTTATTAAATAAGAAACACAGAGCCAAATACAGGGGTAATAGCTGAAGAGATCAGAGAAATAGCGAATAGCCATGACTAGCCTTAACTTACCACCACCACACAGTAGCTTCCCCAGAGAGAGCTTCTTCCTGTCTAACCTACACTTTTATTGCTTTCCTGTTCTGCCTTCTCATTGACTCTAAGCCTAGCCACATCACTTCTTCATCACTGCCTGTCTATACAGACCTCCAGGTCTCTATAGTTGGTACTGGAATTAAAGGCTCATGTCCTTGTGTTCTTGACCACACAGAGACTCTGCCTGCCATGTGATTGGATTAAGAGCATGTGCTACCACCACCACCTGACTTCTGTTTATGGCTCGCTATATGACCTCTGATCTCCAGGCAAACTTTATTTATTAACATACAAATAAAGTCTCATTTCAGCACAAATAAAATATTACCACAGATATACATGCAGGCAAAACACAAATGCACATTAACAACAACAACAAAAAAATCTGAAGATATGAAATGGGAACACTGACCACATTCCTGGGTATCCGAATCATTTTATAATGGTCAAGATCTAAAGCATGAAAATTATGCAAGAATAGTTATTCTCAGTGAGGTTTGATGACTGATCCAAGCACACAATGTGCAAATGTCCAGACCCCATGTGGTCAAGTTCTCACTCAGTGTTACTTCTCATTTGATCTATGCAGATGGAGAGCAAATAAGACTGTGCTCCTCTGAAAGTAAGGAGCTCATCTCCCTGTCCTTCATCATCTCCATCCTATTGCAAGATATCTGATTACACTGTGTAAAGTTATGTTACTGTGATTGGTTTAGTAAAAAGCTAAACAGCCAATAGCTAGGCAGGGGGTATATCAGGGACTTCTGGACAGAGAGAGCTCTGGGAAGAAGAAAGGAGGAGTCCCCAGCCTGATGCAAAGGAAGCAAGACATTCAGGAGGAGAAGTAAAAGCCACAAGTCATGTGGCAACATATAGATGACTAGAAATGGGTTATTTTAAGTTATAAGAGTTAGTGGGCAAGCCTAAGCTATAGGCTGAGCTTTCATAATTAATAATAAATCTCCATGTCATTTTTTGTGAGGTGTTGGCCCAAAGAAAAATCTGGCTATGCCATCCCTCCTCATCTCCACCCTCACTCAGTACCTGGCAAGTAATGAAGCTTTGTACTTGGTGCTGAAAGGGTCCAAACTGGCAGTTACAATCCCTGATACCTAGGGCTTTCTGCTTTTCTCCACAACCCATCCCCAGCTCTTCTTACCTCCTGTAGAGTTCCTACAATCTGTAGGTGCTGGGCAGGTACCCATCAGAACCAAAGGTGTGTTCCGCAGAGCGGTGGGAATGACGTGTTGGGGTGCAAACCTTCACCAGCAGCAACACAAGGTGATGGGCACCAGGAGCCTTCTGTGATCTATGTTCCTTAATCCAGCCTGAGATGTATACACACTTTACAACTATTTATTAATGTGACAGAATAGTCTAGAAATCATATATCCCCATGTTAAAAAAATGTAGCTGAATTTCAGTGAAAATTTGAAAGATATATATATCCTGGGAACTGAAGTTGGATATTACCTACATTAAAAGGGAAAAGAGGCCAGGTGGTAGTGGCACACGCCTTTAATCCCAGCACTTGGGAGGCAGAGCCAGGAGGATCTCTGTGAGTTTGAGGCCAGCCTGGTCTACATAGCGAGATCTGGGAAAGGTGCAAAGCTACACAGAGAAACCCTGTCTCGAAAAAGGGAAAGAGAAGAAATATTAAAGGAAGCCAGCTGGGGATTTATTTCTCCTTTCTCTCCCCAGTACACAGAGATTTTTCCACATGGAAAGCTCCCTATCTCACACATACCCAGCTACCTCCGTGTTACCCCCTTTTAGTGGTTTGCAAAGCATAGATCCTGGGACAGCATCATCAGCATCAGTTAGCTTGTCCAGCCGATCCAAGAGCTCACCCTCTACAACCCAAGGAGAAAGTCTGCAGGTGGGGCCCAACAATCATCTGTGGTTTAACAGCCCTCCAGATGATTCTAATTCAGCTGTAAGGTCAGGAACCATTGCCCTGTCTGAATGCAACAGTGTGCCCTTTGATACATTAACTGGCCCATCAGTGGTCTGAAACAATATACATGCTTGTCTAGGTCCCCAGGTCAAGGAGGGGATGGCTGAGGAATGGCAACCATTTAATTTACTGTGCCATAAAATTAAATTTAAAGTACTACATTAACAGCAAGGATTATGTCTTCTGAATGAAACACTGCAGAACTGCAGGAACTCTCAGTCACATAAATGTCAGGTAATAGCAATAAAGGCAGTGGTGTTTAATCCATTCTTACTGATTTCTCAGCTTTTTTTACCAGGCAAACACCATGTTTTCCTTTTGTTTCCTTTGTTGTTTAGTTTCCCTACTCTGTTTTTCCACAGCTTCATACAACATTGCTTGGCTAAAAATATGTCTAGATCTTTTATGACTGATGGAACGGTGTGGTGGGCAGTTTTCTGCCCCTTAGTGAGGGCAGCTTGGGAAATTCTGAAAACTCTCTCAGATCTCAAGTAAAACTCTGTGATGGACTCATTTTCTCCCTGAGGATTACCAAGGAAACTCTACAAGTTATTTCATTCATTAAAAGTTATTTCAATGTGATCTAAATAGCTAATGCTCTATCTAGCTATGAGCGAAATGAAATCCCCAAATCTGATAAAAGTTAATCAAAACAGAGGTGTGTGACTCATTCAAAAGACAAAGCATGCCTATTAAAAATGTTCCAAGAGAAGACACGTGGATGGAGCTGCTGGAGGCCACTCTAACTTGTGTTATGATCATTTAAAAGGGATTTTAAATGACTATTTACATCACTGTTCAATCAAAGGCACCTTCTCTGACAGCCTTGCATTAGACAGAATATTTATCCTGTGCCTGAAGCGTAGAGCACCTCCTGGCTTCGCAGCCAGCCCACTGATGCATTGTGGTTGACCTTTCCTTTAATGGCAAGTCTATAATCATATTTTGTCACTTTCTTTTTTCTTACAAACTATTTGGGAAAGAAATAGGATGTGAGACATAAGTTCTAAATGAAGAGTTACAGGGGTATGGTCAAATGTTTTTTGGGCCTCTTTATACCATCATTCTTTTTTTCAATGAAGCAGAATTGGATTTATTTGCATTTAATCTGCATTTTAAATGTATAGGTTAAAAATTGAGGCTATACACTCAGTGTGGCTAGTATTTGAAAAATAGCTTTAAAACTTTCTTCATTTGTATTAACAATTTTCCTATTCTCTAAGATCCTGTTTGACATAAAGAAATTCCAAGTAATCATAAAGCTATGAGCAAATGCAGGACAGAGAGACTTTTAAAAAGCTGACGTGTCTGTCCCTGGGAAGAGTGAGCATCTCAGGCAGTTTTGGCTAATGTATCAGAGGACGGGGAAGGCTTCCACTCATTACCTCTAGCTCCTGGAGCCCGCCCTAGCACGCTACCATTATCTCCAGCAAATCAAACTATTTTTGCAGCCTCCCTGGCCTAATGGTTTTCTGTCAGCCATTTTTCATACTCATTTCTGATTCATCTAGATGTCTTTTTTTTTAAACCAGTCCTTTCAGATTTGGTCTGAAGATGTAAACTTAATCATTTTAAGTCAGAAGAAATCTTTGAAGAAAACCATGTCCCAAACGTGCATATTCTGGGAGGTGCTTGCAGATGAAGCAGTACTAACTCAACCTAGGCTTCTCTTATCCAACTCTCATATTACTGACTCCTATTTTCAGGGCCAGAAATATCCATCTAGTGAAGCCTAACTATGTAATAGAAATGTCAAGATCATACTCTCTGGTGTCAATAGTCATTTAGTTACCAGGTAAAATACTGCTTCCCATGAACATTTTGGTGAAAACTCTTCTGATGTCTCCTCCTCATCATTCTTGTTTATAATCTATCAAAACAAATGCCAAGAACTGTAGTGGGTAGCCATTCCAGCTTTGGTCTAAAAGTTCCAACCCCCACTGAGGCTTCGGTAACTGTCATGCCTACAAGGCGGGGCCAAGAGAGGACCCTGATACCCGAGATCCAAATGCACCGGCTCTCTTGGTTCCTGGACCCTGGACACTGGAGGTAGACCAAGCAGAGTTCTCCAGAGAACACCACGGGACTGCGCTACACCTTTCCCAGACTGTAAACTATCCCTTTACTTGTAAGTTACCCCACAAAATAAACCTCCCTTTTAACTACTACGTGGAGTGGCCTTAATAATTTCACCAATAAAGAACATGACCTTCCACCATTTAAAAATATATGGTGGATCTGGGTGTGGTGTCATGAGGTGGTATTATGTTCCCCAAAATATTGTGCACCCTAATAAACTTATCTGGGGTCAGAAGCAGAGCAGCCACTAGATACAGAGGCTAGAAAATGGTGGCACTCACACCTTTAATCCTAGCCTTCTGGAGGCATGGATCTCTGTGAGTTCAAGGTCGCATTGGAAATAGCCAGGCATGGTGACTCACGCCTTTAATCCCAAGAAGTGAGCCTTTAATCCCAGGGAGTGATGGCAGAAAGCAGAAAGATATGTATATATATATATCATGAAGACCAGAAACTAGAAGCTTTTGGCTGGTTAAGCTTTTAGGCTTTTGAGAAGCAGTTCAGGTGAGATCCATCTGGATAAGGACTTAGAGGCTTCCAGTCTGAGGAAACAGGATCAGCTGAGGAACTGGCGAGGTGAGGTAGCTGTGGCTTGTTCTGCTTCTCTGATCTTCCAGCATTTACCCCAATACCTGGCTCCAGGTTTGATTTTATTAATAAGACCTGTTAAGATTCCAGCGCTTGGGAGGCAGAGGCAGGAGGAACCAGAGTTCAAGACTAATCTCAGCTAAATAGTAACTTCAAGGCCAGTCTGGGCTACACTAGATCCTGTCTATAAACAAACAAACAAATACAAAACAAGTAAAAATAAATAGGTGGTAGATGGACATAGAAAGCCACAGTTATGTTATAATTTGTTAGGCACTCCCTTTTGGTTTGTGGAGCTTCTCATTAGTCAACACTGATCACCAGTACAGAGCAAGAATTTTATCTGAGTATGCACAATGCAACCCCACTCAACGGAGAATAGGTTAAGGCACATTAGTGCCTTGGAGCACTTGTTTGGGTTAGCCCAAGAAATATAGCTATGGAAACATGAGCATCTATTTTGAACACCCTTATGCAGGAAGACCGAGAGGCACGCTAATTTAATCTCCTCTCCTAATGTTACCAGCAGAGTAGAAATGGACGCTGTCATCCCTGTAATCAGTTGCATGGTGCACAAGGGCACTGGTCTCTTGTGCCTCATCTGAGAGCTAATCTTTCATTTCATAGCAGATCTTTCCATATCAAACAACACAAATGACTTAATTTGCATGACAGGATTTGTAACGGGGCAAATCTAGTGTCAAAGTCGATTAAAGATTACACCAGAGAACTATCATAATCAGTCCTCTAATGAGCCTAAATAGTGCATGTAAAGTCTCCCTTTTTGCCATTCCAGTCATGTATAAAAGGGAATGCGATTCTTTTCATCGATGAGCCAATCCTTTGGTTTGCACATTGCACCCTATGTAGAGCTAAAGTCATGTCAGTCTGGTTTCAGAGGGAGAGAAAGGGAAATAATAAAGCAAACATCACTTCACAAATGACATTGCTTGGTATAAGCCAACGTTTGAAGCCCTTAATTCTTCTAATCTGCGGAATAGTCAATGCTAATGGGTTTTTGCCATTGTGAAAGCTGATGCATAGAAAGAAAAACTTTAATGAGCTGCCTGGGCCGTGTGCTTACAGATACCTGTCAAATGTCTGTCATCTTAGCTATCGCTGAGGCATTATAAAGAAAGTAAGAAGGAAGGAACGACAGTATTTGTACAAGCATTTTCATGCTAAAATGGCACAATTTTCTTCCTGTCATAATTTCATTGTATCTGAAAGTCAGGAAAGCTTAACCCTTTCCCTAGCCATGTATCATGCCATATGGGAGCAACTGGTTTAAAAACAGCCCTGTGATTTTGTAAACAGTGTTTCCTATTAAATTTGTTTTTGAAAATGGAATTACCTATTTTTTTTCTTTAAAAAGACAACAACAAACTATTAAATCAATTGCTTCAAATCAGTTGCACCCAGGGAGATTGGGAGTTTGTTAAATGCAAAAACTCTGCAGTGTGTAAGGCTGTCATTTAAATAAATTCTTTTCGAGTTCTTAATTTAATATTTCTTTGTATTTTTGTGTGCCTAGTACATATTCCAGTGCAATAAGGTCAACAAACTCCCCTAGTCTCAACTTATTTATTAAAAAATACAGAGAGTGTAAGTGTATCTGATTATACTAGCAAGCTCTGCTATCAGAAAGCAGTGCTCTCTTTATTTTCTTAAAACACAGCATAAAAGTGCAATGTGAGTTGAATCCTGGAGAGAATAAAACGTCCCTGCCCAGGTGTGGTTTGCTTTTCCAAAGGAAAAGAGCAAATGACTGTACGGACATTCTGCACTCTGCGCACGTGCACCCAGATAGGGCAGAGTCCAAGGTTTAGGTCAAACAGTCTCAGGTTGTAAAGAAAGAGAGTGACCTCTAGCCCTTCTGATTCTGCATTGTATTGCAGTGATCACGGAAGGGGACTGGTCTGTGATCCTTTCTGTTTGCCACACCCCCAGCCTAAATAAAGCAAGATGCAAAGAAAAGGGAAGGAAGTGCTTTCTAAGGAGGGAGGAGCCTCTTCCTATGTGCAGCATGGCCAAGTTCAGGAAGGCACAGTTTTCTGACTGTGAATACGAGAAAGACTTCTGTATTTTCTCCTTTCTGTATTTACAAAAAAATTAAATTAAATTATTTTAAAAGTCACATATTGGGATAATCCTCCAAGCTTACAGTGTAACCATAAGAATAAAAGAAATATTTATGGATACAATAAAGCCACGTGTGAGTTTTGTACCTGTGGGTTTTGTAAATAACACAAATATGTCATATCACTTCCCTGCAGAAGCAGATTTGGGTACATTACAATGGTCACATTACTGTTACACTAGCCTGCCACCTGAATTCCAACAACCTCAACACAAGGTCATTATATCTTCTAAGAGACTCTAGGCATGAAGATGTGTGCTCTGATAAGATGGTCACTTTGCTCCTTGTTCCCAGGGAGGGGTCTTTAAGAAGTGCTACACATAGGACCTTAGTCCCTCCAAAGGAAACCATCTGGGGAAGCCAAGAGAGCCTTGTCAGCTGTCTCAAGCACTACCACAATGTCGTCCTCCCCTTTGACTCATTTGCTAGCCCTCCCCATAATGACCCAAGGAGAACAGCTTTAATGAGCTCATTGGGCTGCATTGTTCCCCCAAACTATTGTGACTTGAAAGAGGAAGTATTAAATGTTTATGCTGCAGGTAAAATCCCAAGGCCCTAATTTGTTCTCTTTCCCCTGTTTCCTTTTCCCAGAGTGATAAGTCAAAACAAACTCAAGGAGAGGGCAAATTTTAGTCAAGTGGCATTAAAATTTCAAATTAGATAAACCAAGCCAAAAGCATTAGAATAAGGATGCCTCTAGCATTCAGTGCCTCCATGTGGCCCAAACTAGTCCCCAATTAGCTCTCAAGGTTGGGTTTATAGAGAAGAAATGAGGCCAACTTTAACTGGAATGAATTGTCTTAACAGTCTTTAGTCGGGATGCTCAGCTATTTTGAAAGGAAACAAATTCATTTCACCAGAACAAAAAACATCCTCCTTGGGACTTCTTGTGATTTCTAAACAAGGAAACCTTTTAGGTTAAAAATGAACAGCAGAGCCAACCTCTGTGACTGTGGGGTCTTTATTTATTTAATTAATATTTACTGAGGACCCTTAGTTTGCCAAGCCCTATTCCAGTATAGGATTGTGTTCTTTGACAAAGCCCACCTCCACGATGCGGGATCCTCAGAGCTCTCAAGCTTGCTTTCTTTAACAATTTTTGTCTCTCTGAAAAACATATTTTGCCTATAAAGTCCCATTTACCTACCATGTTCAGTGTAAAAGTCTGCTATGCTGGACATGGTGACTCAGACCTATAATCCTAGAGTTTGGGAAGAGGTGAGGGAAATGGATTGCCAGGAGTTTGAGGCCAGCCTGAGCTGTATAGCACATGTGTGGCCATCCAGAAGTGTGTTGTGAGACTCCACCTGGAAGATGAGGAAAAAGGGGGAAAAATCTATTAAAGAGTTCTGATGTCTGTACTAGGCCCAACACAGCTGTTGTTATGCTTTTTTCCTGTTTTAAAATAAAAAGGTAAATTGAAACCCTAGTTGACATCCATGTGGGTCCCATCCCATGGTGCCTAGGAAAGCCCACCTACTTCATTTAGACATGTACTCATATAAATCACTCTCTGCTTACATCTCAACCTCTATTTATCAGGAGGCCCTAGTTTCCCCCGGGGCCATTATGTCACAGCTCCAGAGTCTTTATTCCACATGGGAAACAGAACCCTCAACCCCCAGTGCTCAGACTTGAATAACATACACTAGCCATATATACAAAGGTTGAGGCAGAATTCAACCACTTGTATATGAGCAACTCAGCATCCCTGCCTAATTGCTCATGTCTGGCTACACTATGGGTGAGAGGACTATGAGCATCTTCCTGTAGCCCTTGTGAGCAGAGACATTGCATGTGTACTTCAGAGTCACTTTTTCTGGCTGCCCTAAACCCTCCTCTCCGGGAACACTGCCTCTGTGACCCAGTTGCTATACTTCTGATCCGCTGCACCCCAGAGGCTGTCACAAGTCGGCCTCCTTCCCAGGAGTTGAACACACAATAGAGAAAGGGCCCTGGCTGGGAGGTTCAGCTGCCATTAACCCCTACCAGCTGTGCCTGTGGGGAGCCTTCTGGCCTGAATGTCCTTTCTCTGCGGCCGCCTTCATGCCGCTAATCTAAGCATTGTTGGGGAGGAATGCTGACAGGAGAGAAGAGATTTTTCTTGTGTCCATGCAAGTGTGTGTATCCATGTGTGAGTGAAGGGAGAGTGAAGGCTAATTTCTATAGTCGGCATGAATGGGAGGACTGGGAAAAAAACCTAGTTAAAATGTGTTTACTTGCTTAAAAGGCTCAGTCAATTTAAATAATTTCAGTAGTGTGCTCTATTTTTTTTTTTTAAGGGACAGGGGAGAAACTAGTTACTATTATAATTTTCTTTAAATCCTTTGAGATGTTTGGGCATGTTTAAGACTTTTAAAACTCACTGCCAACAGACAAAAAAATTGAATTGAGATTCGTAAAAATACTGGCATAAAGTTACAGACGTACTTACAGAACTGAATTACTCAGTTCTAATGGACCTGAAAAAAATTAGAGAAAAGGAACTGGTTATACGGGCCACACTTCCCTCTGAAAAACTCCTCATTAAATGCTTAGACAAGAGGGGCTTTTGTTTTTTCTCTTAGAATTGAAATGTAGAGTTTAATTTTATCAACCACCTTTAATGACTTTAAAAGAAAGCTATATTCAAAAGAAGGGAAAAGAAACCCATCCAATTTTGTTTTTAGTGAGTCAGAATATTTCAATAAAAGACTTTTATTTTTCTCTTCAAGGGATTTTTCTCTTAAAGGAATTCAGACAAGACCTGAAGTGGCTGGCAACTTTGTGAATTTAGGAAGCCAGGTAAGGGATGGTGACCACCAGAATGCTAATTACATGGCCAAACAGGAATCTTATTGACTTTCAGTTTTTGAGGATTTCATTTGCTTTTCCAAAGGTACTGCCGTTGAGAAAAACAAAACAAAACAAAAACCCTTCAGTTTAGCCCCTTGCATTATCATTTGAGACAACAGTTGGCCTGTTTCAAATCAAATTAAGAACAATTCATGTAGAAATGTCTGTTCTGGACAATTAAATGTATCATAGTAGGGCAACTGTCTGATACAATAAAGTGCTACTTCGCAGCTGTCCCCATGTCTAGACTGTTGTGATCGCTGGCCCTTCTGGCAGCCACAACCACAGAGCATGCCCCTCACCAGTTCTATCCAGAAAATTCAGTCAGATCTTCACTTTTACTACTTCAAGCACATGACTGTGATAAAGCAGACTTAACTTAATGAAACCATAGTTTTCTGAGTTTGCACGCTTGGATGGATTGGAAGAAGTAGAAGTGTGGCATTGGGGACATTCTTCTCCAACTTTAGACTGACTACCTGGTTCTCATTTCATAAGGGGCAATGAACTGATCATATCAAACAACAAGAAAGGTATCTTCCCTCACTGTGCTTGTCTCCTAGCCACTTAGGTCTGTGAGCTTCCCAAAAAGAAGAAGAAAAGCAAGAATAGATGGAATAGGTAAAAAGAATTATGAAGTTTGAATTCTAGTCATTGGCTTATTCCTTCAGTTGTCCATTAGGTTAGTGAATGCCTCTAAGATGGAAGACACTCTGCTAGGCTGCTTGGCAAACACAGTTCTACACACAGCTTGTATTCAAGATATTTGCTATCTTATCTAAGAAATCCTATGTTGTATAAATGTACCATTAAGTAGAAAGATTAAAATGCTTTTTGCTGGCAGATGTTCGGTTAAGTTCTTGCCAAAAAGGCTTTGCTACCACCTCTCACTCTGGTCCTCATGGTTATTCTGGTAGTTACTTTCCACTCTCCCCCTTTATATCACTAGTAATTCTCTGAAGCAGAAATATATATATATATATACATTATATATTATATATATAATGTAAGGGATGGGGATGTAGCTCAGTTGGTAGGATGCTTGCCAAGCATGAATGGATCTTTGTTTGATCCCCAGCACCACATAAACCAGGTGTGGTAGCCCATATCTGTAATCCCAGCATCTGAAAGATGGAAGCAGGAAGTAAGAAGTTCATCTTGAACTGCATAGAGATTTGAGGCCAGCCTAAGCTAGAGACAACCCAGCCTCCCAAAACAAAACCATACACATACATACACACACACACCAGGAGCTAGGTAAAAGCTCAAGAAATTTTCCTTTGGGGTTCTCCAAATTGTCTTACACATTTGGATGTGAATTGTATATTTATACTCCTGTTTAGGGAAGCGTTTGAATTTGTTTGTTTTTAATTATGTGTATGGGTGTTCTGCTGGCGTATATGTTTGTGCACCACATGTGTGCAATGCCCATGGAGGCCAGAAGAGGGCATTAGAGGCTCCTGGAACTGGGTTTGTGAGCAGCTGTGCAGGTGCTGGGAATGGAATCCAAGTCCTCTGGAATTGCAGTGAGTGTTCTTAACCTCTGAGCTGTCATTCCAGACCTAAACTTCAGAGATTTTACAGCAGAGCAGTTGCTGAAAGATCTGGGTATATCTCCAGCTTAGCAAGTGGCAAAGGACTAACAAAGTGGAGAGCTAATGGCTAGGTATAACTCCCCATTCCTCCAATGTCTAAAAGGACAAACAAGTGTGTTTTCTACTTGAAGGGGTTTGCTCTAGCCAGCTTCACTCACTGTGTAGACAGGCACTCATTAGATATAGATATAAGTAGAAATGATAAGGCTTTTAAAAGACATTTTATTTACCACTATAAACAAATGAATAACCAGAGAAGAATCCTACAGTAATTAGAAGCTTATAATATATTTTTTAAAAAGTAAAGTTCCTTTAACTTTACTAATACTAAAGGGTACATTAGTTTTATAATCTCTAGCTAATTAAAAGAAAAAAAAAACATTCCCAATTCATGTATTGGATAGATAATAGATTTTTAAAATGGAGAAAAAGGAACATTTCAAAACCAGCATAATGATGGCAACCAGCAGAGAAGTGACTAGTGCCCTTGCTACATGTACCTCCTGCCTAAAAGCAAAGTGTTGAACTCATGATGCTGACTATAGCAGACTATGTTTTATAGTGCTCAGAAGAGCTTCTCATGACTCATGAACTAAACATCTTCCCAACCTTGCATAGTGAGTTCAAAATTGGCCTCCTGAATACATGAGAGCCCGTTTCAAAAAGTGAGGGGTTGAGGAGAGAGCTGAGTATGTGAAAAAAAAATTAAACTTAAAAATAAATTTAAAAAAAGTCTTGAAAATCAACCCAAGACAACAATCATAAAATTTTAAGAATATAACACATCTAACTAGCTCCTCAAATCAATAAACAGTTGTTTAATAGCAGCTTCCTGCTCAGCTACCATTTACTTAGTGCAATTTCAGTTATTTGTGGTCCGGGGAAGTTTGAATATATTAAATGGAAATTTCCTGAAACAACTCATGCAGTACTGAACTTTATTATTTTGGTTGCTAATCTCCTGCTGTGTATCAAACTTTAACATACATATGGGTGTATGGGATGTAACATAGTCTAGGGGTAGCTGTAGCTCAGGGATAGAACATAGTTGCCTGATATGAGGTTCAATCCCCAACACCATAACACAACAAATAGATGAACACATAAACACAGCACATCTGTTATACACTCAGACTTGGATGACATCTGTAAGGTAGCAGCATCTAGGCAGTGTCTTGGATTAAAAATGAGGATATGTAACACCAACTGAACACAGGAATGGGGAAGTCCTGGGTAAGGAAGCGGGTATAACATTTAAGTTTGTCCATCACAGCCCTCTGGCTGATGTAATCCTCCTGGGGATATGCGAGGTGCCATTCCACCAAGAGACTGTCCCTCTCTGTCTGCCTATTGTTAGAACCAGTCTGTCTCATCTCAGAGTTCTTGCTTCCTGCCCCTTCCTCCATTTCGAAGCCCAAGGAAGTGAAGCCGGAGTGAGGGGAGCCCAGGCCCCAGCACGGCCTCATTAGCCCAGAAACAACTCATCCCCAGTGCCTGTGGCTCAGGTCGGGTGGTTATCAGTCAACATACTCTGTGTTAATTTTCATGGGAAAACTAGCCTGAGTCTATAGCTCTCCTGAAGAGGGCTTCTGGAAGAGAAATCATCAGGAACTGTGGGGCCACCTGCACAGCAGTTAATTTTGTTTGAAAAGTGTTGCTGATTTAAAAAATTGGAGTTGAAGAACAAGCCAAATCAGAACTTCAAAATGAACCTCTGCTAGCTGTACATCCCAGGCATGTATAAAGCAAACAAACAAAACAGAGGGCAAAATCCCTAATAAAATGAAAAATAAAAGCCATCACCATCTCCCGCTTGAGGTGAACATTGCTTTGTAGTTTATGGTCTACATGAAGACCATAACAGGTGTTTAAGCAGAAAGACAACAGCCAGACACAGGGCCATCCTGTGCCTTACAAACGGCCAAGTTCATATAAGAAGTATTTCTCTTTGAAAATGATACAAAACAAAAACTTGAGTACTTACTTCCCTTATTAAATGTTTTTATAGTTATTATTAATGAGAGAGAGAGAGAGTTATATGTACCTTGGTGTGTGTGTGGAGGTCAGAAGACAACTTTGTGGAGTTGGTTTTCTCCATCTACCTTTGTATGGGCTCCAGGAATCAAACCCAGGTTACCAGGTTTGCACAGCTAAGGCCTTTACCAGCTGAGCCCTCCCACTAACACTTGTTTCCATTATAAAATTTTATTTATTCAGGAAAAATATGTAGTCTTTAGAAGTGGTAAGATGGCTAGGAAGGCAAAGGTGCTTGTTGCCAAGGCTGAAGACATGAGTTCAATACCCAGGACCCACATGGTGGGAGAGAACCTACTCTTGTAAGTTGTGTAGACTTTGACATTTCTATCGTGGTGTGTGTGTGTGCACAGGTGCGTACATGCACACACATGTAATTTACTTATTTGATTTTTGAGACAGCGTTTCTCTATGCAGCCCTGCCTGACCTAGAACTGGCTATGTAGACCAAGCTGGTCTCCAACTCACAGAGATCTACCTGTACCTGCCTCTCAAGTACTGGGATTAAAGGCATGCACCACTACTTAAAATAATGTATTGTTTAAAACTTCTTTAAATTAGAAGCTCCAGGGCCTTGGGGATGTGGCTCAGTTGGTAGAATGCTGAGCTAGTATGCATGAAACCTTGGATTTAGTCCCAAGCACATATGACTCAGAGGCACTGGTACAGGTCTGTGATCTCGCAATTAGGGATGTAGAGGCTGTAGGATCCAGAAGTTCAAGGTCATTCCTCAAATATCTAGGGAATTTGAAGCCAGCATGAGTTATAAGTTCCCCGGCTCCCCCTGCCCCCACACTTTTTTCTTTTGGTCTTTCAAAACAGAGTTTCTCTATGTAGCCCTGGCTGTCCTGGAACTCACTCTGTAGACCAGGCTGGCCTCAAAGTCAGATGTCCCTGCTTCTGCCTCCTGAGTACTGGGATTGAAGGCATCCACCATCGTCACCCAGCACTTTGCCCTTTTCTAAGTTACTTCATATTTGCATGCTCAGGAAAGATTCTGTCTCAAAATTTTTAATTCATTAATTAACCAATCAGTTAATAGAATTTCCACACTGTATGGTAGTAGGTGGCATTCAGCCCACAAAGATGCCCTACAAGTCTGTTGTGAAATTAGTTAAAATACACTAACTTAACACAAAAATCCATGCAGATTTCTGACTCCTCTGGAAACATCAGAACACCTCACTGGCTCATGAGAGGCTGTGGAGTTCAGATAAGACCCCAGTCCTAGTACCCCATGCCCCTAGGCTGTACATTTGCAATCCCTGCAATACTTACTGTGAGGTATATATATTGATGAACTTGAGGAGGGTGAGAGATGCCTTCGGAGGCTAGTAACACTCACTTTCTGGGACTGTCTGTGAGGATGTTTCTAGAGACTAAGGCACAGTGAGGGCATCATTTCACTGGTAGGCTATCAGGTGGTGTGCCTGCTTGGGGATGGGACTTGAAGGGTGCATCTTGCCTTGTCCCCTTGCTGGCACTTCTTCCTGGTTCCTTCTGTCATGAGGCAAATAGCTGTGCCCTACCCTGCTGTTCTACCATGATGCTTTGTCTCACCACAGGATAAGGATCAGGGGAGCAAAATCTTTTCTCCTAAATTGTTTTCTCAGGTTATTTGTGGCACAACAAAAAGCCTGACCAACACTCCTAGAGAGGTCTCCTTATTTACGTTACAACCTGGATTGTATCATTTCAGGAAACTCATGTCCATTGTCTGAAATTAGGTTAAGATTTGTTGTGTACTTGGCCTTTCTTAGAGACAGCTATAGCAGCTTTCTCTAGATTTGACTCCTCTTAACTGATTAACCTCATCTTTCCCCTTTGGAGACACACAAATTTGTACAAGTACACACAGTTTCAATCTACTAAATGTATAAAATACTTAACAGAAGTAGATAGCAACAAGGACTTTCTCAGAGAGTTGGTGGTGAAGGTTGTATTTTAAAATATTGAAATGTTACAAATTTGATCATATTTCTCTAACACAGGTTATTTGATTGTAGCCCCTGGATCTCATTGGTCTAAATGCATTTGTGTGAGAATCAGGGCCACTGATATTATTCAGACTTAAAAAAAAAAAAAAAAAGGCAGGGGGTAGACAAATGGCTCAATGGTTAAGAGCACTGACTGCTCTTTCAGAAGACCTGAGTTAAATCCCCAGTACCCATGTGGTGACTCACAACCACCTATAACAACCGTCCCAGGGGATCTGACACCCACTGTGGGCACCAGGCACGAAAGTGGTGCATACACATGCATACACTCAAACACATAACCTGATAATCAAAATAAATAAATACAAAACAACAAAACCCAACTCATATTTGAGGAGCTGAAAGTGGTATGTCTACCCCATCTCTCAGGAGGCAAAAGCTGGAAGATCATGAACTTGAGGTCAGATTAGACTATATAGTGAGACACTGTCTCTAAATAACATGCTTGAGAAGAAGTGTCTTCATACAATGCAAAAGACCAGACATGAAAAGCAGAGTACAAATGAGACAGGGACCAGAAAAAAGGCCATGAGTAAGAAAGGAGAAAGCACACTCTATGGGCAACTGTGCATCCTGCTTCTGAGACACTAGAAATCAAGTATGAAAATGTAATGATGGGTCTCTGTCTCTAATGAATTAAGAAGTTTCCAATTCTCCCTTACAGGTCAAATGTTAGAACAGACAGTAAGGGAAATGCAATTTTTCAGAAACTGTTATGTAGGCAGACTAACCTGGAACTCAGTATGCAGTCCAGATGAGAGGATAACTTGGCACCTTCCTGCCTTGGCTTCCATAAGGCAGGGATAACTGGTGTATGACACACACACAGCCTGTAGTGGCTGAGTAAGGGCAATTTTATCAGCAGCCTTCTTCTTTATAGCTGTTAGCAAAGCCATATGGACCGCAGGGTAATCCCTCCCAGACCTACCTTCATCATTTGAAAGATGCCTGACTGGCTCCCTTGTTCCAGAACACCAACTATGGGAAGCGGGGTGGTGAAAAGGAAGGGCTGGAATTTTAGTTCTTTTCTTGAAATGCTCTGACTTGCATTTCTCAGTGTCAGACATGTATAGCCCACCAAGTTAAAATAAGGATTCAACTGTCCACTTCCCAGAAAATGTTGACCCAATAGCTACATTTTGAGAAATCAAGAGCCTGCTTCTAAAAAACATATTGAGGAACAAATTCAAAAGTGAAGTGACCAAGCTGGGCAGTGGTGGCGCACACCTTTAATCCCAGCACTTGGGAGGCAGAGGCAGGCGGATCTCTGTGAGTTCGAGGCCAGCCTGGTCTACAAAGCAAGTTCCAGGACAGTGTAACACAGAGAAATCCTGTCTCAAAAAAACAAAACAAAACAAAATTTAAAAAAAGTGAAGTGACCAGCCTTTCCATCCTCCTCTGGAGCCCTTCTAGGACAATCGTAGGAGCATGTACACACACCAAAGGCTACATCAAACATCTCACATTCACTTTTTCAAGGGGATGGTTCAAATGTGACTTACTCAATGCATTCTGCCCTCCTTGACTCAGAAGAACTTACTATTTCTTAAAGGAAATATTCTGTGCCACCTGATACAACTAGGCAGGCTTCCTAAGTGTATCTGAAAAGGGGTGTTCTATGATATTCAATGTACAGAGTCCTTACCTAGCTTAATAAGTGTATGGATTGCAAGTGTTACACATAGCCATGGAATACCATCCACATAGGGAGGAGTCTGTGTTTTCTCAAAATGGCATATAAACTCCCAGATGTGCTTCTGCGCACAAAGAACCAGCGAATGTATAATTAAATCAAGTAAATGTTTTATAAGTTCCTTTAGAAAGAGAGATGGTGTATGTCAGCTAAGCAACAGTGGTTTTTATGATATGTAACCAACTGGCAGCAGAAATTTGACTGAAAACTATGTTCCCATTGCTCAATGTAGAATTTTTTTTTTTTTAAATGTAGAATTGTTGGGCACTGACTATGGTGATTAGGTTGTCCTCTGGCTTTTATGATTTGACTCTTTAGAGGTATGTTCTAGGTGAATTTTTTCCTGCAGAAACCTCAGTCAGCCTATTGCCAAGGTAGAGCTTCCAAAAATACTCTCCCCCCAGTATCTTCTTTTCATCTTTCTTTGTGGCCACATACACAGAAAAGGACACTTTAAAAAGAAGTCTAAAAATGTACACAATCACCACAGTTGCCTCTGATGAAGTTGGGCAGTTTGTACTGTTAGAACACTCTCTTACATAGCCCAGATGTTCATTTCATAATTAAACAGTTTGGATCTACATCTGTATGATTTCTGCCAAGTTTAAAATTAGTGGATGGGACCTTTTATATTGTACATCCACACTGAGTACTGTAGAGAGATACACATTTTTTAAAGGTAAGGCTGGCTATCAGTTTTGAAAAGAAAGATTCTTAAACTGTTTGCTTCAGAAAGGAGTATAAACCTTTGGAAGACTAGTACCTTTTAGAAACCACAAAGTCGAGAGAAGAAAAAAACTACAACTATTAAAATGCACACGCACTGCTGCCCGGCACTGTTGTGACAGCCGCGGTATCGGCGTCAGTCAATTATCTTCACAAATGCCTCTTGTGCTAATGAGCACTCACAAGAATCAGCAGACTTTCCTGGCAGGGAGAAAAGATCAGTTTCATTGCTTGCAGAACTAATTCAAGCCACAAAAGTGAAGGCTCTGCCGTCGCTGTCTCTTTTACTGCTCCTTTTGTGAAGGCTTTTGATGTGCTCTGAAGAGCGGGGCCTGTTTGCGACCCTCCATCCCCAGTTCATTGCCTGCCATTAACATACATATCCATATGAAAAGTTCGCTAAGTCACCAACAGCTGTCCAGAAAGGAGTTTGAGAAGGAAGGGAGAAAAAAGGACCTATGCCTTCTCAAAATGCTGACAATACTATTTAGCCCCTTTTTGGCAATGATATACCTAACTTTTTAAAGCCGCCTTTCACTCCAAATGGAACGAGGCATAATACAACATTCAAACACATAGTGGTTTCATTTTGAAACAGTCATTTGCTGTATTCAGAGGGAAACCGTCTATAGTTACCAGATGCAAAGAAAATCCATCATTCATGAAACATACGTGTAGGGTGGACACACACACACACACACACACACACACACACACACACACACACTTCACATGGCTTTTGCAGAACACTAAATAACCTCGCATCTCCCACTTAACCCAGAGGAAAACTCCCGCAGCAGATGCTCATGAATGGTTTCATGTCCATTGCTTCCCTCAATCTATGAGACAGACAGTTATCTGTGTTCAATTTGTTATCGGTGGATTCTCTGTTAGCAAAAGAAAATACCATCCAATTGCACCATAAAACTTTTTCAAAGATTAAATAATTTCTCTCTGGAAACCCCGATGAAAATTCCTGTTGGGATTTAAAAAAAAAAAAAAAAAAAAAAAAAAAAAGGCATCCTAGAAATGTGTAGTCATGGCTTTGAAATGGAGAATTTGTATTTACACATTTTCAAGTCCCATGAGTCTTTTAAGACAGCTGCTTAATTAAATGACTGTCATCTCATTCCTGGTCAACTTTTTCTAAAGCCAAGAAGGAAATAGTTATTTTCCTTAGAAGAGGCCCTGGGGGCAGAGTGGGAAGAAATAGATTTTAAATTAATGATGAAAAAGAGAGCTTCCTTATTACTTGGGCTGGGGCTCAGTCTTATCAAGCTCCAAAAGAAAGCGGGGACAGATACACACATCCTTTGGCCCCCCAAACCGGGGAGTTCGTGACCCCGAGGGCATCTCCACTGTGCCCGACATTTTTCACATCTTGAGCTTGAAACTTGGGGTTGGCAAATATGTCAATTAGAAGCTTTATCTCATTTACATCGGGGACATTTCTTTTTCTCTTTCTTTTTAATATCTCACTTCCTTTTCCCCCCTTTCCTTCCATTCTTCTTCCTAAATCAGAGTCACATTGCAAAGAAGAACCAACAGCCCTCAATTCTGTGAAGATTTTAGTCCTGTAAGGACCCTCCCACCATGCCAAAACAGCTTGTGCCATATAAAACCAAGACTTTAATCCCACGTGTTGCTGTCCCCGCCCTTCTTTCTCCACCCACCCCCACTTTGGAGTCTCTCTGCAGCCGCATCTCCAGATCTGTCGCTAAAAATCTTTAACCCTGCCTATTTTGATCTGAAAATTAAATCTTATTTATTATGCGTCCTGTTTGTTGTCCTTGGAGAACCCCAGCATTCATTTCAAGGGGTCCAGAATGACTTCTTAAACACATTTCTCTCTTTGCTGCAATTAAACAAAGTGGGGCTGTGATTAGCCCTCCGTAGGGGGGAAAGAAAAAGACACCGTTGAATCAAAACGCCGGGACCTGGCTGGGCATTATTGCCTCACAATGCCGGAGTTTATTGCTGAAACCTGCTTATCCCCTAGCTCTGCACTCCATGGGAACTTCAGTCAGGTGGAAAGTGATTTTCTTCTCTGCAGCTTGAAGTATCGTTAAGACCCGCTAAAGGCCCTAAAGCTGTTCCTAGTAACTGAGACATTTAGGATAATCTTTATGGAGTTTTGCAGGAGCGTCTGCTTTTTGTTGCTCTTAGGAGAAGAGTTAATGATGAGCTTTCACTGACTCCCCCCACCCTTTTTTTTTTCTTTTTAAAAATCTAAGCCAAAAAGCGCCTGTTTAAGTTAAGTACCACCTCCCTCCAGCTCTTGGGAATCCACTCAAGAGGGCTTTGCTTGGCTCTGTGTTCATGACACATAATGAAAACAATTTTACGCTGTGGAGGGAAGTATTGGGCAATTACTGATGTAACAGCCACCTGCAGTAGCCGAGCCCTGGCTGTAGCATCGTGTGGTTCATGAATATTTTATGGTGTGATGTTATTTTGAATGGCTGGGGCAGGTGAAGGGGGCCGAGGGTGTAATAAGCGACTCTGCTGGAGGCTGTGTCCTACTCTGTTTCCCTGCAGGGTCCACTGTGTAACACCAAGAAGCATCCTGACCCCGCCTGCATGGAGGCAAGGGCCACTGAGGCTGAGGCAAGACGCTATGACAAGTCACGGGGGGCACCCTTTACAAGCCCTTGTCTGCCGATTTTACACACGTTGTCCAGTGTGAAAAGCCACAGCATCAATCTTGTCTGATTTAATTTGATAAATTAAGTGTGGATAAGGATTAAATGAGAATTTTGTAATGGAGAAAACTTGTCTTTGCTCTTTAATCCAGTTGTAAGGGAGAAACCCTATAAAATATAAAGGAGAGAGAGAGAGAGAGAGAGAGAGAGAGAGAGAGAGAGAGAGAGAGAGAGAGAGAGAGAGAATGCACTATAATAGCATTACAGATAGATGCTGAATTGGAATGCTCCTTGCTTTCTGGTACTTGTTTGTAGACTGCACTCATCCTGTGTACAAGCATGTCTACCACCATGCACATACGATGGAAGGAAGCAGGGATTGCAACATGTTTTTTCACAGTGGAATGTGCCTATTGAAAATTGTCCCTGAAAAGGTGGACTATTTAGTGTATCACTTCATTTTTCAAGTATTATTTTCCAAACATGAAATGTCAAGATTTAAACTGAGTCTCATAGCTTAAAGAATACATTTCTGCCATCTCAAACTTGGTGAATCCTCCTTCCTGGCATATTTAACATATCAGACTCCAAACTCATGTCATGTATAACCAAAATGAAAATGAGATACAAATGATTCTCCACGACAGATATTTCTATAGGCTGGGACAGTCTGAACAAACACTAGGTATCCAGACAATTGATGGAAATTCAAAACAATTCTTTATAAGACTGTTAAAATTTGTTTTAAACTGTGTGTGTGTGTGTGTGTGTGTGTGTGTGTGTGTGTTGAGAATGGCGGAGTGTGACTTTTGAAGAAGTATCTGAACAGGTTGCAAGTTAGAGTTCAGGCTGAATGGCTTTCTGGAGAGAAAATGCTTAGTAAAGGATACAAAAGATTTACAGAATCCTTGGACACAAATTGGTATACAGAACAGAAATTCTGAACAGTCGCAGGAGGCAAATGCAGCTTGCTTGACAACCTGAGAAAATGTAGGGCAACAGAAGAATTGCCAGAGTGTCAGTCTAAAGATTCCAGAAGGTACTCTTTAATGTTTTGTAAGTGGTAGTTTCATAGGCGTGCTCATAACATTTCATAACATTAATTTAGCGCTTTTACCAGATTGAAATAATGTGGTGATATACTAAATCTTCTACTTCCACATTCTGCTTGTGTTCCACTAGTGAAGTCACACCTCCCAAGACATTGACAATCTCTTTTGCACTTCAAAAATTACAAAATGAAAATGACAAAAATGATGAATGCTTGTACAACATGGGCATGAGTCCCTTCATCAAAGGGCAGTACATTGCCTAAATTCTCATCTTATTTAGTATTGGCATTGCTCTCTGATGTGGCCACTCGAGAATTATCTCAGCTTGCTAAAATATGTCATCTCTTGTCTATGTATCAATAATGCAGGAAGCTTTTTAAAATATTGAGACTTTTCATTAACCAAGAAGAAATGATGACATCTGATGGTCTTGATAAATCATGTCACAGTAATCCACATCTCTCCATGAACAGGTGGAATTCAAGAGGAACACACTGAAATACCAGTGTTAATACACCAATATTAACAGAAATTGACATATATTCAAGAAACCCCAAAATATTTAATTTAAACTCACTATATATATTTTTTTCTGCTTCATAATATATGTGAAAGGTGCCCCGATTAGCAATTTTATAAAGATCAAATTATTAACATGCAGTAAGTTTCAGATTCTTGTAATTAGATTTTTAGCTTAAAAGATGTTAAACTCTGTATGTAAACGACATTATTGAAAAGCCTGTCTTCTGGAAGAAAATTGCTGTTTGACAATTCTATAGAATATTTAAGAAAGGTAATTACACTGCTCGGTAGTTAAAGATGCAGGTGTTGAATAAAGTCACTGCTTTTGATTTTGCAGAAAACTCCAAGGAGAGAGAAAAAGGAGACCTGGTGACCTGACCTCACTGCCAAGTCTCCATCCTCAGCACCCACTTGTGTGGCCTGCTCTCCACTCAGCCAGTGATGACCAGAGGGAACACTCAGCCAGTATCCCATGCAAAGAACCCGCGATGAAAGAGAACAGATGTCACTGTAAAACCCACAGTGGCATTGCTACTTGCAAATCAGATACTGAGGGGAAGCACCAACAACCAAACCCAGGGCCATTAAGAACAAAACACAGGCCTTGTCAAAAAAGACCACAGGGGGAAAACTGTCCTGACCAACTCAGTTTGACAGAAATACTTAGAAATACTTAGCTCAGTTATTACTTAAGTCCAAGGGATACTCTAGAAGAAAGAATTACAGATTTCATTTAAAAAATAAATATGTTATTTAATTCTTTGATGTTTTCAATCTTTATTTGGTGCCCATGCATGTGTATGCTTGTGTATTTAGAGACCATGGGTTGACAGGGTCTGGCTTACTTTTTTTTCTTTCTTTCTTTTTTAAAATTTTGTTTCTGGTTTTGGTTTTGTTATTTTGAGGCAGAGTCTCAGTAAATATCCCTGGCTGTCCTGGAACTTGCTATGTAGGCCAGGCTGGCTTTGAACTCACAGAGATCTGCCTGCCTCTGCCACCCTAATGCTGGGATTAAAGCCATCATGCCCAATTTCCAGCTTATGTTCTGAGGCAGGGTCTCTCACTGAACCTAGAGCTAGCTCACTGAATGGCTGGCCAGGAAGCCCAGGGAGGCTGTTGCCTCTTTGTCTTCAGCCCTGGGATTGCAGGCAGTTGCCACCATGCCTGGATTACGTGGGCACAGGGGTCCAAACTCATGCTTGAATGACAAACACCAACAGAATTATCTCCCTAGTTCTTATTATTTTCTAACATAAGAAGTGTTGAAGCCTGGTGTACTGATGGATCACACCTTTAATTCCATCAATAGAGAGGCAGAGGCAGGCAGATCTTGGTGAGTTTGAAGCCAGCCTGGTCTTTATAATTGAGTTTTAGGACAGTCAGAGCTACATAGAGAGACCCTATCTCAAAATAAAAAAGTAAATAAACAAATAAATGACATGTTGAGCCTATGGAATCCTTAAATGACTATTTTGTTAAAGAGTAAAATACTTTTTGTGAATTGTAGTAAGTTTTTGAAAGAATGTGAATGCCTGCACCTGTGTAAACACACACACACACACACACACACACACACACACACACACACACACACACAGTGGTCAACATTGTCAGAATAGCTGCCCTATGGAACACTGAGTCCCTTAGATCAGCAGAAGCGGCTATGGGCTGTGTCTATCTCTGTCTCTGGATTTGAGCACTCCTGAAAGCTTTAGTGGACATTTTTGTACTGAATGAGGAACAGAAGTGAACAGGACATGAATCAGAAGTAGTTAAACCTGCAGAAACATCAAGAAGAACACAAAGATTCAGCTGCTGAGCCCTTCATTCTCGGCTCTTTCCTGAGGTTTGGAGCAGAAGAAACAGGTGCCAGAATGTATCTCTCTTCAAAGTCCAAACTCTTCCCATTTTTTTTCTTTTTTAAAAACACACGTTAGAAAAGAGCAAGCAAGTCATACTACTTTTCCTTCTTAAACCTGCAAATATACCAAACAATCACTTTTGTCTTTAATTAAGAAAAAGATATTGGGGGCTGGAGAGATGAATCAATGGTTAAAAGCACTGGCTGCTTGATCTTCTACAGGATTCAAGTTCAGTTCCCAGCACCCACAACTCTATAGCAGCTCATAACTGCCTATAGCTCTAGTTTCAAGGATCTGACACCTTTACAAAGACATATATACAGGTAAACACAAATGCACATGAAATAAATAAGTTATATTTTAAAAAAATGAGCTGGAGAGATGGCCCAGCCATTAAAGTCTGGGCTCACAACCAACAATATAAGAAAAAAAAAATTTAATCATGTATCTGTATGTATATATGCACATGTACATTGGATCCCCTGGAGATAAAGTTACCAATGTTGTGGATGGCCTGACATGGATGCTGGGAATCGAACTCCAGTCCTCTGGAACATAAAATAAGTGCTCTTAACCAATGAGCCATCTTTCCAGCTGCCACCCTCCCATCTGCTTTTTTTTACTTTTCCTTCCTTCCTTCCTTCCTTCCTTCCTTCCTTCCTTCCTTCCTTCCTTCCTTCCTTCCTTCCTTCCTTCCTTCCTTCCTTCCTTCCTCCCTCCCTCCCTCCCTCCCTCCCTCCCTCTCTCTCTCTCTCTCTCTCTCTCTCTCTCTCTAAGACAGCAGTTGACTAAGTAGCCCAGACTAGCCTTGGACTTACAGATTTGCCTGCCTCTGCTTCCTGAGTGCTAGGATTGAAGGCAAGTACCACCATACCAGGCTTTTGTCCTTAATTTTGCTAAACATCTTTTGCTACTTTTCTTTTGTATCTTCCAGTGAGTAACTCAAGTCTTATTCTTTCTATTGACATTTCTTCAGTGTCTCCAGCCTCTGCCCTCCTCCAGTGCTTACTGCTTAGCCCCTAATCGAAGGAGCTGTATTCCAACTAACTCTTCTGTGTGTGTGTGTGTGTGTGTGTGTGTGTGTGTGTGCGCGCGCGCACGCACAGCCCTGAACACAGGTTCCTGCTGTGAAGTATACTTCTTAGCTCACTGGCAAACAGTGCATTTTCATAGTCCACCCTCTGCTGTTTTCCTAGTTTTATTCCCATACCCGACAGTCAGTGAAGCTCACTAATTTCAGCACTCCTCCTGTTTGTGTTTTGCAGACTTTTGCCAGAGCACTTTCCACAGTTTGTAGCTACTTAATTCTCACTGTAGCCTCCTCAGAAAAGCAGACACTTTCATTGACGGTACCCTGAAAAGTGGATGGCATTTAAACTTGAGTCTGCTCTCTCTCTGTTAGTTCCTCTCTACATTGTTTCTTGTCTTTGATACCTGTCTCCATACAGTTGAACAATCAGAACTGAACAATCAATTTACAGGAATGAGAAGAGGCTTTACATGAGCCAACACTGGGTTTGGGATGCTTGTTTCTCCTGGGCTAGGCAAAGGCAAATACACAGTTTTTGTTGCTCTTTGCTGCCCGAAATCATCATTGGGCAGGTACAGGAGGACAACATGTAGCTGATGGGCTGAATAGCCCCAGAATCCCTTTGAAGCTTGTAGGTCTCAGAGTTCCACCAATACTCTCTTCCTGAGACCTGTTGCTGAAGCAAGAAACAAGCCGTGGGAATGTAGACAGAATGGTGACTGCTTACCGCCTATGAATGGAAATCCCGTCTGAGAAACTCACTGGCAGAAAGTCTGAGGCTGATTCCATGGAATTTCACAAGGGAAACTGGCTTTCATCTCAAGGAGAAAACATGTTGGTTATGATTTCTCCTTTGAAGTCCAACTTCCCCCAAACAAGACTTTAGGAATTAGCATGTAGGTGTCATAGAATTTTTATTAACCTGTATAGACCAATTGTGTACCCTAAGAATCACTCTAAATCTTTTTAGGACACAGCAGCTGCACCAGTCTATGTGAATAGCATTCTTAACACAACCCTAAAATTCTGGAACATTCTATAGTTTTGTTGGGAATGCAAATCCTATTTTACTGAATTTGTCTTGCCCTGCCTTTGCACTTACCCAATATACCACAGCCACATAGATTGTTTCTGTTCCTCAAACGTGAAGTTGTCCCTGATTTAGGGCCCTATACTTGTTCCCTTAGAGGTGAACACTCTTCCCAAGCTGTTCTGGCTGCATCACCATTTTATCCATGCTGAGGAGTGAAAGTGCTCTACATGGGGAGGACCATCCACCGTTGTTCCTCAATTACCCAGGTTCTTCCTTCTTTTCTTTTTTTTCTTCCATCATAATAAAATTACTACCTGAAATCATTTATCCTTTCAGTGTTTTTCTTCCCTTGCTTACTGGTTCCAAAAGTTTAGAAGAGTATAACACATACTAGGTACTTAAAAGTATTTGCCAAGTGTATGTTAATGAATTACTAGACCCAGTGAAGCCACAGACAATGGTGTATTGCCTTACACCACGTTGAACTTTACAGCTTATGAGATGCACTCACTTGTCTCATTTATCCTCCTGTTGGTTCTGGAAGGGGGCCTGCAGGGAAAGTATGAAACTCCACTAGAACTGAAGTTCCAAAATGTCAATGAATGATGTTTGGTTTCTGAATGCTGAAACTGCAGTTAGAGACTCCCTTACAGCCTGTTCTTTCTACCACCTCAGTTGAAAAGATTGACCCAGAGAAAAAGTAACAGTAGAGTAAATTTTATCCCTGCTGTGAGTAAATCTAATGCAAAATCTTCCAAAATTTTCACTGAAAAATAATACAACTTTATTTCTAGATAGATGCACAGATAGATGATAGATGGGCAGATTTGCATTTTAGTTAAAATTAAGTTAAACAGACTTCACAGATATGCTTCAATAAACAGCTGAATGTATATTTGCTGTGTAAATTATTTGGTGATTCTCAACTGAATCAGGCTGAATTTCTTTTTTTTAACAGACACCATAGCAGTGTTGCTGTGGTAAAGTAGAATATCAGCTATAAATTACTTCATTCTGGTGTTATAAAACAACCAAATTTAGGTTCTAAGGTTTCATGGAGATTACATGTTTACAATAAACACTGATGTGGACTCCTACAGCCGAAAGGATTTCCATCATTTAACTCTCTTGTTTTATATGTTGCAGATGTTGAAGTGGTGGAAGAACTTAGCCAGGTCAACACCAAGTTGATGGTTAAGCAGAGAGTTTCAGAGCTAGAGAGATGGCTCAGTAACTAAGAGTACTCTCTGCTCTTCTAGTGGTCTCAGTTTGGTTCCCAGCATCCGTGTTAGGCAGCTTAGTCACCTCCAGCTCCAACACCAGCAGATCAGATGCCTCTGGCCTCCAAGGCCACCAGTACTCAATATGCATACACCTATATGCAGACACACACACACACACACACACACACACACACACACACACACACACACACGGAAAAAAGATGCAAGAATTATAAAGGTATTCACTCAAGGACACCATTTAAACTGTCTGTTTACAGAGTCTTGCAGAATCTGTGTGACCAGATAAATAGGTCAGTTGGAGAAGAGAACAGCATTTATTGAGTTTCTGCCTGTCTGTGGTTTGGCAAGGAAGTCAGAAGCATAGCTATCCTTGACAATATGTTTACAATGAAAGCTTAGATTATATACTAAGGGGCTATTGCTTACATGGTTTGGGACAAATCAATTCATGTGCCAGGCAGTTGTTCTGCACTGGCCTGCACCTTTAGCCCCCAAATCAGTTAGCTTCAGTTGCCTATTGCAAGAATTAAGTGCAAAAAAATCATAGCATAATGTTAAGTGCAAAGGCTTTATAATCAAAATAACCAAAGGTCACCTGATTCTCAGTCAACGTCCACATATTTATGATACGAGGCATATAGGCATATGAATAAACTTTCTATGAAGACTGATACAATGTATTCCAAAAACATACTGTTAAAATGAATGACCAATGAGATTAATAGACATACTTGAACCAGGAAGTTGCATATAAGCCCCAAGAAATCTATGGAGTTCCTATGATCAGACCAAATAAACGTCTTTAGGAAAAGCTCATGAAAGAGGTGAGTTTGGACTTTGATAAAGACACAGAAAAGGTTGGTAGTATCTATAATAGCTGGATTAAGCCAGACATGATAGCACACACCTTTAATGCCAGCACTTGAGAAGCTGAGGCAGGCAGATCTCTGTGAGTTCAAGTCCAACCAAGGCTATTATGTAATAAGATCCTGCCTCAAAAATAAATAAATAAATAAATAAATAAATAAATAAATAAATAAATAGGTTGGATGAATATGCATATCCAACAACAGAGTGATAAATACTGAGGAAAGTATAAATTAAATACAAAACAATACTATAAGAATGTTCAAGGCTGATTATCTGAAACAGCAAAGATTATTTACTATCTACTAAAAAACCATAGTAGCATCATACATAATAGGAAAATATTTAACTATTTTTCCAGTGCTAAAGAAGAATATAAATCTATTATCTCTACTTCTAGTCAAGATCATCTTAAATTAAATCCACAGCTTCATAGAAAAATTTCTTCAAATATAATGGGTTAAAAGCATAGCATTTGAAACACATGTCACACTTCGTTGGTAAAGAATATAAGTATTCTGTTACACATGACATTGACCAGTCACTTAGCAGTATTTCCTAGAATTTGGGTAGCTTTGGGACACCCAAGATGGTCTGTTCATATGCTTGGTAAAGATGGTGGAAAGGCTGGACTCAGCTGGAACTCTTCCAGAGTGTCCTTACCATAAGGTTGGAACTTATGCTTTTGAGTGTCTCAGAGTTTTATTTCATATGTGGTGTTCAGGAGTCTAGAGAGCAGTGAGAAAGCTGTCCTCATTACACCATGTCCCAAACTGCCCTATGGAGCGAGAGTTTTCCTGCCTTGCCCACAGTCAGGACAAATCTTTCTCACCCGCCTGTCCCACAGTCGCTCAGACCCAACCAAGTAAACACAGAGACTTATATTGCTTACAAACTGTATGGCCGTACCAGGCTTCTTGCTAACTGTTCTTATATCTTAAATTAATCCATTTCTATAAATCTATACCTTGCCACATAGTTTATGGCTTACTGGCATCTTCACATGCTGTTTGTCATGGCGGTGGCTGGCAGTGTCTCTGACTCAGCCTTCCACTTTCCTGAATTCTTCTCCTCCTTGTCCCGCCTATACTTCCTCTTGCCTGACTACTGGCCAATCAGTGTTTTATTTACTAACCAATCAGAGCAGCACATTTGCCATACAGAACATCCCACAGCACTTGCCCTTTTTTTTCTTTTTCAAAAAGGAAGGTTTTAACCTTAACAAAGTAAAATTACATATAATTTGGGAATTTAGGCATAGCTTCTCTTATTACTTCCTGCTGGAGGGGGGGCGCTGTATCTTATGGGGACACAAAGAAAATTTTAGGATTATGAAATAGTCCATGAGGCTGTATTGTCTGAGCCAGTTGCCTTCAAACCATTCTGGATGTTGGATCATCTGGGTCATGGTGTCATTGGAGACCTTTCAGGGAGTCTTGGCTGGTCAAACCTGATGTATCTTAATCTGGAACAAATCCATTGCCTCTGGCTTTCTGTGGGGAACAAAAGCAGAGTCTCCTTTCCAAAGCAACACATCCTTACATCCAAATTTTGAAGTCAAGGTATCTTTAAAAAATACATATTGGTTTAACTCAACATCTTTTATGATCAAATGTTTTTCTGCAGTTAAAAATTCCAAAGACAATACAACCCAGATTCTCTGTGTAATATTCATCTTTACATGGTTTATTTTTTATATTAATTTTATTGTCTTTTTAAAGACTTTATTTTTTAAAACTATGTATTTGTTTATATAATACATATATAATAATATATATATATAATTTGTATATATCACCTTTTTTGTCTCTTTCAAGCCTATGTATATTTTACACACATTGTAAACTATTACATCTGAATTTATCTTATTGTGAATCTATTGCTTTAAACTGCAGCATCTGTAAGACTGAAACGGTGCTATGGCTGCTGACTCCGCCCACCTCAGCTTCCCAACATGGAGGTGGTACGTTTACAGCCAGCTCTGGGAGCTATCATGGGTCTATGCTTTTATCCAAGCAGCGTGTAGCCCAGAAACCTCTTTTTTTGTTTTGTACTAGCAAAGGCTAAATCTACCATGCAGCTTAATGTGCCACTTGCAGAGGCCTCATTCCTGCCATACGGCAGGTCAAGCGTGCACGCTAGGAACCCACCAGTAGCTCAAACTGGCAGGCTGCTGCTCATTTAAGGGAGACAATTAGGAAGCTGTTTTTAGCTCTGTTTTAAAATCTTTTCTCAGGTTTTAGATGGAAACTCTTGCCAACTCGTTGGGGGCCATTTGTAGCTAGAGTTTTCCTGTCTTGCCCACAGTCAGGACAAATCTCTCTCACCTGCCAGTCCCACAGCCGCTCAGACCCAACCAAGTAAACACAGAGACTTATATTGCTTACAAACTGTATGGCCGTACCAGGCTTCTTGCTAACTGTTCTTATATCTTAAATTAATCCATTTCTATAAATCTATACCTTGCCACATGGCTTGTGGCTTACCAGCATCTTCACATGCTCCAGCTGGCAGTGTCTCTGACTCAGCCTTCCACTTTCCTGAATTCTTCTCCTCCTTGTCCCGCCTATACTTCCTCTTGCCTGACTACTGGCCAATCAGTGTTTTATTTACTAACCAATCAGAGCAACACATTTGCCATATAGAACATCCCACAGCAGCCCTATCCATATTCTGTGGGCAAAGCAAGAAATAGAGGCCACATATATGAAGGGAGGCAGAGAGAGGAGAAAATTTGTCTCCATTTTTAATCTATAGTAACCTTTAATTATTGTATCCATGGGATGGAAAAAGTAAGTCTATTATTAATGAGATTTCACATATTTCTCCCTATAGAATACAAAATAAAGTACATGAAATCCAACATAATTAAGAAAGGAATTCAGCTGGGTGTGGTGGTGCAGGCCTTTAATCCCAGCACTCAGCAGGCAGAGGCAAGCAGGTTTCTGAGTTTGAGGTCAGCCTGCTCTACAGAGCTAGTTCCAGGATAGCCAAGGATACACAGAGAAACTCTGTGAATACAACAAACAAACAAACAAAGAATTCATCAATGCTTTATGAGAAGGATGACATATCCATAGTATTTCTATATTTACATAGAATTTATAAGCATAAAAATAAAACATTGTACATAATTTCTAAAAACTTTAAAATAAAATGGCTTAGATAGTTGATAGCAAATCAAACAAAATACATGTTAAAGTTCTATACTACATATTACAAATTATTATTATTATTAATTATTATTGTTATTGAGACAGGGTACACTGTGTAGTCCATGCTGGCCTCCAACTTTCTATGTAGCCAATGATGACCTTGAACTCCTGTTCTTCCTGCTTCCTTTTCTGAAGTGCTAAGATTATAGATGTGGACCACCACAGCTGTCTTAAGTACTACAAAATGTTGTCACTAAGGTAGAACAAGGACTCTCTAATGAATGAAAGCACACACCATGCTGAAGAATTGAAAGACAGAATAGAATAAGTACATCAGTCTATAACTGTTGCCCCTCTGATCACTATCCCAGCATGTGTGTGTATCTGTCTGTATGTTTGTCATGTAAAAAAAAAAAATCTGATTCTAAAATGCATACAAATGATAAAGGGTTAAAAACATTCAGTGCAATTTTGAAGACACCCATAAGTTGAGGACACAAACTGCCAGATTTAATAATGGCTAATGGATTGGTGTTGGTACAAGGGTAGACAATGAACCAGTGGGACAAATTAGAACTCAGAAACAGATCAGAACACACAGTGACACCTGACGGCTGACAGCGCTGACACTGCACCGCAGTGGGAAAGGATAACAATTATTTTTTTTTCAATAGATGGTGCAGGGTCAATTGGATATCCATTTGGAAACAAATAAATGGTGAACCTTTTGTCTCATACCATCTACAAAATTCAATTCTAGTCGAATTGTAGATCTAGATGTGAAAGGTAAAAAAAATTAAAGCTTTTAGAAGAAAACTTAGGAGCATATGTCATGACCTTGGAATAGGCAAAGATTTTGTAAAAGGGTACAAGATACCACGAAACATAAAAGAAATAAAAGATAAATTAGATTACATTAAAATTAAGAGCCATATTCATCAAAAGACTCCATTTATAAGAAGGGAGAGACAAGTCATTGAGTAAGAAAAATCATTTACACTCATTTCAGACAAAAAATTCATGTGCATAACATACTGTAGTGTGTGCAAGGACAATTAAAAGTGAACAAGTCACTGCTGGCACACACTGGCAGGAAAGATATGAATTTGAGGCCAGCTTGAGACTTGACTAAAAAAGAAAAAAAGAAGAAAGGGAGCAAACCACTTTTAAAATGGATACGACTGAGTGACACCAAGCCAAAGATGACCCTGTGGCCAGGGGGAAGTGGAGACTGCACGTGTGTTGTGGTGGATGCTGCCACACATCCTCCAGGATGGCTGTACTTGTAATACAGGCAATGTCACGAGCAGGTGACACGTAGAGCAATCGCAACCACCTCTGGAGGAAGTGTGAACGGATTTTGTCACCCTGCACACCCTGGCAGTGTCAACTAAGCTTCACACATCCATTTGTGTAAGAGCATACCCAAGCCCTTGTCTTTCTGCTGTACTGGACAAGCACCCCCACCAGCATGCACTGAAAAGAAGACTCTGAAATGCACTGACTGCAGGTTCACCGGTGTAGTTCCTCAACAGAAACAAGACCTTGGCTATTTCCTATGATGCTGGCCGAGGTTGAAAAAACAAATTCATTTCTGCTATCTAAAGACAGTCTGCCCTTTGCGGATGGGATGAGTGTGAAGAAGCTGCCCTTTTCCCACTATAGGTAGATGAATTAATTAATGAAACCTTGACAATCTTAGTGTTTCTAGTGCTTCTATGAAACACCATGACCAACATCAAGTTGGGGAGGAAAGGGTTTATTTGGTTTACATACCTTAGTCCATCACTGAAGGAAGTCAACAGGACATGAACTCAAATAGAGTAGGAGCCTGGAGGCAGGAGCTGATGTAGAGGCCACAAAGGAATGCTGCTTACTGGCTTGCTCCCCATGGCTTTCTCAGCCTGCTTTCTTATAGAACCCAGGAACAACAGCCCAGAGGACCAACAGTCCAGGGATGGCTCCATTCACAGTGGGCTGGGCCCTTCCCAACCAATCACTAATTAAGGAAGTGCCCTATAGGCTTGTCTACAGCCTATTTATGGAGGCATCTTCTCAAGCGAGACTCCTCTCTGATGCCCCTAGTCTATGTTAAGTTGGTATAAAACTAGCCAGCAAAATCTGGAAGGGTTTTGTTTTCATTTTCTCCCCTTCAAGTAAGTTGCTTCTCTTTTTATGTTTTTGCTTCTAAAATCTAAGTCTTCCAGACCACTTTGCAAATAAACTTACCTTATCATGTCTGCAAGACTTCTTTTGGCAAGTTTTAAAATGGAATTATGCCTATAGTTATGCATACAGAATAGATATGTTTAACAGACATGCACAAGACCGCTCACTGGAGAGCAGGAGTGTATGTGTCACACAGAGAGTCCATAAAGCTCAATATATACGTGGATATGGTAGTCTGCTGATTCAGTGCAGTGCTCTACTGTGTAAGCACAAGCTTCTCAGTGGCCCCTTAGCACCCATCCAGTTGGTAGTGAGTATAAGTCAGTCTGGTTCATGAGGAGAACAGCTGGGTGTGGAAGGAAAACAAATTAACAAATTTCTGAGAGTCCTGAACCAACAGTTCCACCAGGAAGACTTTGTTTGGGGACGGTGAGGTTGGGAATGTGGCTGGTAGTGGTATGAAATGGACAGGAAGGACATAAAATCAAATTCCAGTGAGAGTAAGAAGACAGGAGCCCGTAGTAAAAGGAGGGCAGGGGAGAGTAAGCATGTTCGGACATGGCTCCCATCTTCCCTGGATTGATGAGTAATACACTTCCAGCCGCACTCTTGTCTTCTCTGATCTGCCAGTGATTAACGTGATTAGCTCAGTACATGCCTCAACCATCTCACATGTGTAAAGTCCTTCAAAAACGGAAGTAAAGAGCTGAAATATGTTGTACTACTCAAGATTTATGCAGCTCAGGCTTTTTACCAAAAAAGACTCATCAAATGGTACCCAGTGTTAAATGATCCAGTTCATATATACACAGGTGTAGAAAGTAAGATGTGTAGCTAGAGAAATGGCTTAGCTATTAGTGTTCATTGCTCTTCCAGAGGACTTGAGTTTAGTTCCCAGCATCCACATCGGGTGACCCACAAGGACCAGTAACTTTGAGCAAAGAGATCTGACACCCCTCTCTGGTCTACACAGGCACCCACAGGCATATAGCATACACACACACATTTAAAATAATAGTAATAGTAATAATAATAATAATAATAAATTAATCTTAAAATAATATAATGTCATATCTTTCTTTTAAAAAGCTAGTAATATGTTCAAAAGAAGCAAGACTGTCACATATAAAACCCATGGGACCGATCATGGTGGTGCCTTTAATCACATGTGAGTGAGTTCCAGGATAGCCTGGTTACATAGCAAGTTCCAGGACAGTCAGGGCTACATCATGAAACCCTGTCCAAACAAACAAAAAGAACAAAACAAGAAACCACACTGAGTGGGTGTAAGATGCTTTTCCAGTGTCTGCTATTCTGGACAGGCTAACACCAAGAGTTCATCAGAGGATCTCAGCTGAACAGAGCTCACGGGTTTCAGCTTGAGACACTTGGGTGAAGTTTCCTGAGACCACCACTAGAGCTGCTCACATCTTTACATCATAGGAATACTTAGTAAACATGGGGTTTTTGCATTTCATGGATTTCCTAATTGGTTTTATTATTATACTCAAGCGGAAGGCTAAGTTGGTGACTGCTTTGATTTGAGTATGCAGGGTTCCTCACAGGATCTTGTGTTGGAAAACTTGATCTTTGGCTGTATGGGGAGGTTGGGAATGTTTTGGACATGGGGGCTAACTGGAAGTTCCAGGGATATAAGGGTGAAAATTGAGAATTGTAGCCAGCCCCATTTCCTGTAGGACTCTCTATTTTCTCTTTCTTTTCTTTTTCTTTTTCTCTTCCTTTCTTTTCTTTTTTCTTTTTTTTTTTTTTTTTTTTGAGACAAAGTTTCTCTGTGAAGCCCTGGTGTCTTGGCACTCATTCTGTAGACCAGGCTGACCTCAAACTCAGAGATCTACTGCATCTGCCTGAGATTAAAGGTGTAGGCCACCACATCTGGCTGGGCTCTCTTTCTTAAAGCAGCCAGCTTCATTCTGAACTTCCCCTGCCACTGATGAAGTCCCAGTTGCTGTGTCTTTCCTACTCTGATGCACTGTATTCCTGTAATCTACGTAGCCTCATCCTTAGATGCTCTGTCAGCCCTTTGCTCGAGACGGTGAGAAAAATAAACAACACAATGATCTTGAGAAACAAAGCCTATTAAGCATGGAAAGTGGATGATTCTAGATACTGGATCTCGCCTTAGCATATTTCGGTAACTTTTATCCAAAATGGAAGGTCAGAAATACTTTGCAGCCTTGTCAGTTTTACAGCGGAGCACACTTTGCTGATGAGGACACAGGAAAAGGCATCAGTCCTTTCACAGGTATGCACCACCACTGAAATGGCTGGTTGTGTGTGTCAACAAGCTAGAGTCAGCAGAGGAAGGAGCCTCAGGAGGAAGTGCCTTGATGAGATTCAGCTGTAAGGCATTTTCTCATTTAGTGATCAATGAGGGAGGGCCCAGCTCACGGTGGGTGGTACTATCACTGGGCTGCTGGCCTGGGTTCTAAAAGAAGGTGGGCTGAGCAAGCCATAAGGAGTAAGCCAGTAAGCAGCTCCTTTCCATAGCCTCTGCATCAGCTCCTGCCTCCAGGATCCTGCCCTGTTGAGTTCCTGTCCTGACTTCTTTCAGTGATGAATATTGCTGAAGTATAAGCCAAATAAACCCTTTCCTCCCAACTTGCATTTAAGTCATGGTGTTTTTGTTCCAGCAATAGAAACCCCAAGACAACCACTCTCCATTAAGAAGTACGAGGGATTGAATTCAGGACTTCACCTACGCTAGACACACTGAGATATATCCCCAGCCCCACATCATCAAAATTGGAAATACTGATAAGAATGCATCCTATCCATCCACTCAGTAGATGTTTATTTACAACCTGGTCTCTTGAAGGCAAGATTGTAGTCTCTTGGGATCAGATTACAGCTAATACAGACAAAGACATCCTAGGATTGGCGAGGAGGGGGAGACCATAAACTTGAAAGTGAAAACAAACAGGAAATTACAGAGAAGATCAAAGCTTCTAAAGAAAGAATGAACTGACACTGATATATGCCGAGAAGGAGGTCATAGTAAGTAGGACAGCTTCAAAAAGAGTGGACATGCCTGGACATGTCAGTTATAACAGCCACTGGGAATCTGAATTCTAGATCACTGCTGCTGCTACCCAAGGTTCTTGGGGGCATCCTGTGGACTCCGGTGTATGCTGAAGGGTGCATTGGACTCCTAGGAGGAAGACTATTATGAAGGACTAGGGGGTCAGAGAGATCCCTGGGAGTCAGTCAGAGAGGGCAACGAGGTTCTAGGTAGATTAATGTACTTTCTACTTTTCAAACATTAAAGACAGTCAACTTCCTGGTTTTTCTCCTTCTCGAAGACAAAATCTTGGTGGGCTTCTCCCCTCCCTGAGCTGTGGCATCATCTCTCACGGGAGGGATCCAGAAGTGGGAACGAATCAACTTCTCATCTTTGTCTGGGTTATCCAATCCCCTGTGGTCACCCTAACCAGCCAATTTCTTGGCTCTGTGTGTTTTCAATTTCAATATAACTTGGCTGAGCGCTGAGACAGTACTTTTCCTGCCTTTTTATTCTTTAAATTGGTAGAGAAAAAGGAATCTATTCATGCACCCATGGACAACATTATCCAGACAGCATCGTTTAGCAGGAACGTGTGAAGTCAGCATTGAATGTGACTCTGGACACCCGTCCAAAGATAGTCCCAAGTTCTCCTGTCCTGCACAGCAGCAGCTGTAGCAGTGTTCTCCGAGGCTGGAGCAGCATGAATGCGTTTAGTGTTACCATGGAGGCCTCGTGATCCATTCAAAGTACATGTGGTAGTTTGAATGTAATGGCCCCCATAAGCTCATAGAGAGTGGCATTATTAGGAAGTGTGGCTTTGTTGGAATAGGTGTGGCCTTGTTGGAGGAAGTGTGTCATGGTGGGGGTGGAATTTGAGGTCTCACATGTGCTCAAGCCATGCCTAGTGTCTCAGTTCATCTCCTGTTGCCTTTGCATCAAGATATAGAATTCTCAGTGGCCATGCTACCCACCATGATGATAATGGACTAAACTTCTGAAAATATAAGTAACCACTTCAATTAAATATTTTCCTTTATAAGAGTTGCTGTGGTCATGGTGTCTCTTCACAGCAATAAAAACCCTAACTAAGACAGTGCCTAAATTCAAGATTTGAATTCAGCTTTAGGCTGTAGCCACTGAAATGAAACACTCTTAGATATCTATCTAATCTTCTCAGCTCAGTTTTTTCCTCTGTATTAGAGGTAATATCTCAATCACCAAAATATTACAATGATGAAAGCATACAGTGTCTATGAAATATTTTGTTCATTCCAAAACACAAGGCTAGTATTTGTCACCAAAATTCATTCAACCTGAATCAAATACACAAGCTGGGTTCACATAGATCTCTTCAAGATCTATGATAAAGCCAGGCATGGAGGTGCACACCTTTGACTCCAGGACTATAGAGGCAGAGGCAGGCAGAGCTCTGTGAGTTAGAGGCAAGGTTGGTCCACATAAGGAGTTCCAGGCCAGGCATGGCTACATATGGTAAGACTGTGCCTTAAAAACAAAAGTAGGGGCTGGAGAGATGGCTCAGAGGTTAAGAGCACTGACTGCTCTTCCAAAGGTCCTGAGTTCAATTCCCAGCAACCACATGGTGGCTCACAACCATCTGTAATGAGATCTGGCGCCCTCTTCTGTATACATAATAAATAATTAATCTTTAAAAAAAAAAGTAAAAACAAAACTATGACAACATGCAAAGACACATCTCTCTTTATGAACTGCCAACCAAGAAAGTTGAGCAGTTTCTGACTCTGCCTTCCTTCAGAGAGGGCAGACTGTCAGCTTTCAGCTCTGGTGCAGCTCTCTTCACCAGGTGTTGTTTGAATCTAAGATGTTTTTTTAATAAACCAGATATTGGGGTAAAAGCTGAAAGATCAGAGAAGCAGTCACCACCTACCTCCATGAATCCTCTGACTGAAATCCTCTGAGTCCTCACCCCAAAGGATCTCAGCTGAACTGCTTTAGTTCCTATTTCCTCATGCCTTATATACCTTTCTCTGCCCTGCTGTCACTTCCTGGGATTAAAGGTGTGTGCCATCACTGCCTGGCTCTGTTTCCAGTGTGGTCTTGAACTCACAGAGATCCAGATGGACCTCTGCCTCTCCAATGATAGGATTAAGGGTGTGTGCCACCACCGCCTGACCTCTATGTCTAATCCAGGACCTGGCTCTGTCCTCTGATCCTCGAGTAAACTGTATCAGGGTACACAATAACCAGGTGCATCTCCGGCGTTCAGGGCAGGACGCATTCCTTCTCAAACAATTCAAATTACCAACACAAGAGCCAAGCCTCTTCTTATTCACCTAAGCTTCCAGTTTAGCCGGTGACTTTTTTTGTATTTGTCATTCAGTGTCTTCGAGTGAGCAGGAAGAAGCTACCTCAGGAATGTTCCAGGCAGGACTATAGCTAATGACCACAGCAATTCATATCTGTTCAGGAATATGTAGGCCAACAGTGGCTCAGATTTTTGTTCCACTGTCTTCCTTTAAGATTTGTTATTTTGTTTGTTTGGGTGGCTTTTTATTTGGTTTCTTTGTAGTTGTTGTTGTTGTGTTTTTTGTTTTTGTTTTTGTTTTAAGGGGAAAGAGGGCTTTGTTTTTACTTTTATATACCAGGTGCTACTTTCCAAAAGGGGGATTACTGGGCCTCTCACCGCTGAGAGCAAGCTCCAGGCAGACAGTGCACGTTCTTTGGTCACTAATGACTGGAATAAAACGACGACAACAAAGAAGCCTCCACAGATGACTGAAGCCTGTGATGCAGAATGATCGACAGCTGGCCTTTGGTCTGCCCACCTTTCTGTAGGACTTACAATCTACCTTCAGAACCAAAAGAATCAAGACTGAAAAGTCGGCCACACCACTTATAAAAATAACTAGGCTGTGTCTCCCACCTGGGTGGAGCCTAGGTCCCCATCATACACAGGCTTGAGTCTGGTTCCAGCCCTTCAGAGAAGTGGCCACATCTGGGCTCCCAGGTTACCTTGTGAACTAGTTTCCTGCTGCTGGTGTAATTGGTCACTATACACACATTACCTTAACACAACTCAAATGTATCATTACATGATGCTTAAAGTCAAAACTAAAACTTAATTCCCATAGGGCTAAAATCAAGATTCTGACTGGGCTCAGCAAAGTAAGGATCGATTTCTTGACTCTTTTGGCTTCTTTTGACACTAGTTCTCCTCAGGTTGTGGCCCACTACGACACTTCCATGCTTGAACTATCTTCTACTTCTATTAATTTTGATTTGCTGTCTCCCTCTTAAAAGGGCCACTGTGATGAAATGAATCTAGGCCCACCAGATAGTGCAGAATAAACTCCCCCCTTCAAAATCCTCACTTAATCACAGCTAATAAGTTATTTTTTGCCATGTTAAGGCTATATTCACAACTTCTTGGGGCCGGGATATGGTATATTTGGGGATCATTATTCAGTCGATTGTACCTGAAGGGCCAGGTTCAAAACATTATGTCTAGCTCAGGATGGAAGGGAGTCTTCTAACCAGAGGACAGGAAAGCAAAGATTGATTTAAATCGAGGGGAAATAACTATGTGTTCTTCCTTTCTCTATTCCAATGCCTTAGCTAATGATGGACACATAAGTACTAAAAATGTCATTTTCCAGCATGCCTCTGACATTTTGCCATTTGTTGTAGCCTCCTCCAGGCTTGCTGAGTAGAAGGTACCTGCCATTAGGGGTTCCTGGGTCCTGGCTGATGAGAACAGATGTGATTTGTACAAATGCTGAGAGTGCTGCTAGCTGGATGGCTGGAGATGGCTTTGTTCTTCTCTCCTCCACTTCTGACTAGCTAGAATTAACAAGAATTTGAGAACTGAAGCCATCAGGTTAGAGCATGAGATACAAGCCATGAGCTGAAGATCAAGGACTAAGCTTGGGTCACCCACATGGTGGGACTGTCATAGCAGCCCAAGATCGCTCATGATCCCACTAATCTACAGACAGCGGAGTTAGATAGCAGTATTTACTGCTATTTGGGTATCTTGCTAGTAGCCAACCTTGTAACCTGATGTGGTTCTTAGTATGAAGTCCATAATGGAATAGACTAATTCCACCCACAACTCTGTTCCTGGATGGTTATGCATCTTATATAGATCAGCTGGCCTCTTTGAGCCTTATCTTCTTTAAGTGTAAAATGGAAATGATAATCACATGCAACTCAGATATTGAAAATATGAAATAAGAGAGGACACATAGACCTCATCTATGAACTCTAAGGCACTTTACAAAGAAAAGGGTTGAAAGATTAAAATGTAATTTCTCATTTTTCTTCAAACACGCTTGGCTTTTTAACATCTTATTGTCCAAAGGCTCTGCCCATTTTCTCATTGACTTTCACTTACTGAATAAGGTCGGCAATATACTTTTTAGAATATATGTAATCTTTGTTTCTGCAAGGGCTTGATAAGGCTGTGTTTATTTCATTTGGGAAAGGGGGGTAGTTAACTTTTATTTTAATGACAGGCTTAAACATGTCTTTTCCTCTGTTTAATGACTCTATAAGAGAACACTGCTATCCCTCTGTGGATGTGGAATTTCTGAAAAGGGAATTGAAAGCCCACATGTTGGGTAGTGTTTGGTGGCAGATGATAGGAATTCAGGCTTTCTACCCACAGAGCATGGAGGTGGTAAGTAATCACCCCTCCCAGCCCAGGAGACATGCTGGACAGCCCAGGGAGCCAGGAGAGGACAGCCTCCAGTGTTCTCAGGGGTGATTCTGGCTCCCGGTCTTGGGTCTTTGAGCTTCTAGGCTACAGCTTTTGTTTCATTTTCTTAAAGAGCTTACTGTGAGATTTGAAGAGTGTACATGAACAGGGTCATCTGACCCCTGGAGATACCCTTTCAGGATCCCAACAGCCTTCTGGGTCTGGACCAGAGACTACAGTGGCTTCAGGGGCCTCCATCAAGCCTTCCTCTGACTTTTTGTTTACTTCTTAGCCTTCCTTTTCATTCTTTATCACTTGACATGTGGAGACCATGGATGTGGTGAAATAGAATGAGCATCCTGTGGTGGCATTGTGTTCCCCAAAATATTGTGCACCCTAATAAACTTATCTGGGATCAGAGAACAGAACAGCCACTAGATATACATAGAGGCCAGAAAATGGTGGCACACACGCCTTTAATCCTATCACTTGGCATGGTGACTCACGCCTTTAATCCCAGGAAGTGATGGCAGAAAGCAGAAAGGTATGTAAGGCGTGAGGACCAGGAACTAGAGCTGGTTAAGCTTTTAGGCTTTTGAGCAGCACAGTTCGGCTGAGATTCATTTAGATGAGGACTCAGAAGCTTCCAGTCTGAGGAAGCAGGATCAGCTGAGGAATTGGCAAGGTGAGATGGCTGTGGCTTGTTCTGCTTCTCTGATCATTCAGCATTCACCCCAATACCTGGATCTAGATTTATTCTTATTTAATAAGACCTGTTAAGATTCATGCTCCAGCATCTAGAGGTGAAGAGAACAATATAGAACTCTCAGATCTTGGCATCAACTGGTTGTAAGTAAAATCTGGGTGCACTTTGTGTGGTGAAATCGTGAAGCGGAGAGACAACTCTGCTGGTAATTAACCCCACCCACCTCCAGCCTCTGGATGTGTCAGATTCACACTTTAAAGCAACAGGTCATCCTTGGCCAATGTTGCTATGTGTGGATGAAAAGATGACCCTTAGTAAGCGGTTGCATTTCAACTCTACAGCTAAGTAGTCACCTAGGACTTTCTTCTGCTGCCTTTGTGCTTGGCATGGATGGGACCTTTTGGGAGCTATTCCAGATGTCAAGGTTGTTCTTCTCGATGAATAACAACTGGTACACGTGAAGCCACCCAGAGCACTGTAATTACAAACTGGAAGCTCATAATTGGTGCATGAACCACTTCCTTTATGAGTTACTCGGCTTTATTCAGTTTTTCTCATTGCAAGGGCTGTGTCTCCTGGCTCTACCTTTAATAATGGTGACAGTCATAATAAGTGTAATAACGCAGCATTACTTTCTAATTACAAAGAAAATTTCCTCTCAGGAGCTCAAAGCACTCTACAGACATTATCTCATTCATGGTTCTAACCTCTGGTGCTGCTTGGCGGTCACCAGCATGACCATGTAGTCAGATGGTTACACTCCACTTCTCAATACCCATGCAAGGCCAGGGAGGGAAGAACAACCTTTAGACTTTGCAAACTCTTGCAGAACATCAATATATCTTGCTCAAAACAAGATTTTTGTAGTTTAAGCATAGCCTTCGAAGGGACTTCATGATCCAGTTCCTCTGAGGACAAAATGCTTTGTACTTTGTATCATTAAGAACTCCCAAAGGCCAAAAATTCATCCATATTGAACATGCTACCAGTGTTTGGCATTGTGGACCCTCAGGTATAAACCAGTCATCAGAAACAGAGGTCAGAAAATTTCAGTTCAGGGACAAAATCAGGCTAAGGATGCATTCTTTTAGACAGGGTGTCATGTACCCCTGGCCTTGAGTTTGATATGTAACACAGAATGACCTTGAACTTCTGATCTTCCTGTCTCTACCTTCTGAGTGCTGGGATCACAACCATACACCACTAAGCCCAGTTTATTTGATGCTGGGACCAAACCCAGAGCTTCATGCATGCTAGGCAAGCATTCTGGCAACTACGTCTCCATCCCAGTTTTCTATCTTTGATAGTATACAACCTGCTTATACAAATCACTACAGAATCCTGGGTTTTGGTCTCCTCGATCACAACCACAAAAGTATTTATCATATAGTTGTAGCAGGAATTTTAACAGTTCTTATTAATAAAATCAAACCCGAGGCCAGTTATTGGGGTGAATGCTGGTAGATCAGATGCAGAACAAGCCACAGCTCTCTCACCTTGCCAATTCCTCAGCTGGTCTTGTTTCTTCAGAATGGAGGCCTCTGAGTCCTCATCCAGAATGGGTCTCAGCTGAACTGCTGCTCAAAAGCCTAAAGCTTAACCAGCTAAAAGCTTAACCAGCCAAATGCTGCTAGTTTCTGGTCCTCACGCCTTATATACCTTTCTGCTTTCTACCACCACTCCCTGGGATTAAAGGCTTGCTTTCTGGGATTAAATGCTTGAGTCACCACGCCTGTCTGTATCCTTGAACACATGGATTTCTGCCTCTGGAATGCTAGAATTAAAGGCGTGTGCTACCACTGCCTAACTTCTATGTTTAATATTGTGGCTGTTCTGTCTCTGACCCCAGATAAGCTTATTAGGGTTCACAATATTTTGGGGAACACAATACCACCACATATAGTTCTTTATTTAAAAGTTTGCTGACTCCATTTCCAAAGAATATGACCAGCGTGCAAGGGTCTACGGTGTGGGAAGTGAAGAGAGTGAGACATCTCATGCAGGGGTAGGAAAGGTCCCGACTGTGATACACCTCAGGTACTAACCCTGTGAAAAAGCTAAGACCTGTCCATGACTTCTGGGTTCTTTACAGTCCATTTAATTTCCCAGTGAGATTTCTTACCAGCGATTTCCCAGACTCTTTCCAGAAAAGCCTATTCTGTCTGCATCTAATATTGCTGCACTAAGTGCTGTGTTTCTATTTTCTCTTGAAGTCCAGATGAGATGGCCACACTTCTGCTTGTGTCTGAGCTGCTTTATGTTTTTTGGAAAAGGGATTAAGTACAGAGTCCTGACACACCTTGAGGGTGTTCACCATTCCACACAGTGGTGAATGAGCAGTGGGTGTGGCCCTCTGAGCGTTCTGCTATTTCTGGTCTCTCCATGTTTGTTTTTGTTTTGGATTAAGTTACACCCTAAGATCCAAGGCACTGATATTCAGATTCTGCTGTGAGAGTGTTTAGTTTGCACACAGGACCAGGTGGCTGATAAGAATGGTTCTCCAATGTCATAAATCAGAACTGGACTGTGGTATTTCTGAGACTGGCATTGGCTTTTCTGGTCTCCTAGGTCCCCATGCTCTTCTCAGGCTGGCATCTTAAATGACTGATTTCCTTCCTGATGTTTCCTCTCTACCTTTAATCCCATTGCATTAAAAATTTGACAAAATAAAGCAAAAACTAAGGAACAAGGGTCAGAGAGGGTAGGACTTAATGGTAAAGTGTACACTTAGCATTCATGAAGTCCCCGGGAAGGTCTTCAGCACAAACAAGTAAAAATTAAAAGACAAAAAAAGGAGAAAATAATTTAAGAGTCATGCAATATTGACTACTTTCATATTTTATGAATTAATGGGGATTTCCCAAATACTTATCGCAGTGGGAAAGGGATTTTTCAGCACTGAATTTGAGGTTGTTGCTTTTGTTAACTGCACCCTAAGCGACAGAGATGATTTCTGAAATTGAATGAAAAAGAACTAGGAGGGGCACATGCTCCCCACACAGCATGTCTCAGACCATGAATGCTGCACAAAGCCTTGCTTTGTCTTTTCTTCTACAGAGAAGAAAGGATGAGGTGGCATGCGGTTGCCAGGGAGGACGTGCAGCACACATTACTTTTATATGACTTTGAGCATCATGTTGGCTGTAAAAAGAGATTCGTCATCAGTCACAGAACCCTGTAAAGCAAGACATAGCTGATGGTGAGAGATAACAGAAGACAGAGGCAAGTTGCAACAATAATTATTGCAAGTAAAACTCAAGGTTCTATTTAAAACTTTCAGATGTGACCTTTGCGATGACACCAAGAGCAAGGACCTTTGAACATCAAAGGAGACTGTCAAGAAAGCAGAAAGGGGCCAGTGAGATGGTTCAGTGGGTAAAGTGTTTGCTGTACAAACCTGATGACCTAAGTCCACTCCCCAGAACTCACATAAAGATGGAAGGGGAGAGTGAATTCCACAAAGTTATCTCCTGACCTCTACATACATGCCTCCTCCCATAGCCTAATCAAACATACAATAGCTGTACATAAAATAAAATTTAAAAAGACAATTTACAGAACAGAAAATACAAACCTGTCAAGGGATTAATTTTCAGAATATATTTTTAAAGTACCAATATAACCAACAATTACAGAAATGGCAAACCAATTCAGGCCTGAATAAAGACCAGGCATAGTGACACACACCTGTACTTCCAATACTTGAAGGTGGGGGTGGAGTGGAGGCAGGAGGATGGAAATCTTGAAGCCAGTCTGGATTACATGGAAACACCCTATCTCAGGAAACAAACAAACAAAAAGATGAAACCACAACAATGAGCACAGAACTGAAGCAGACGTTTCTCCAAAGATACACAAACTGCTAAAGAATATGAAAAGATGCCCAGTGTCATTCATTAGAAAAAGTAAATCAAAACCAAATGAGATACTGATTCACTTGTAGAATGACAATAACATCATGATAAGCATCAAAAGAACAAGAAGTGACAAGGGCATGCATAAATCAGAACCCTTCTGACATGCTGGTAAGAATGTGAGGTGGACAGCCACTGGACCAAACAGTGTGGTAGTTCTCAAAACACAAAGCATAGAACTGCCTTTTCATCTGGCAATTCCAATTTTGGGAGAATACCCAAAGTAACTGAAGGCAGGAACACAAACAGATTATGTGCAACATTGTTCACAGCCGCACTACTCAGAGTAGTCAAAACAACCCAAGTGTCCGTGGGCAGGTAAACGGGGTCAACAAAATGTCTAATACTGTTCAGCTATAAGAATAAACAAAATCTTGACAGATGGCACAATGTGAGTGGGCCCTAAAAGCATTCTGTTTAATGAAAAGAACCAGACACAGAAGAATAAATGTTGTGTGATTTTGTTTATGTGGGATACAGGGAGTGGACAAATTCATAGACACCTCGGGTAGGACAGAGGTTACCCAGCGTTTTAGCCAGTTCTCTATTGCTGTGAAGAGACACCATGAGCAAAGAAACTCTTATAAGAGAAAGAATTTATTTAGGGGCTTGCTTACAGTATGAGAGGCTTAGTCCATTACCATCATGGCAGAGAGCATGGCATCATGTAGGTGGCGGGTACTGGAGCAGTATTTGAAAGCTACTTCTGCAGGCAGAGAGAGCAGGAGACTGGGGCTGGCATGGGCTTTTGTTTTCCTTCAACAAAGCATGTGGTGGTTTGAATAAGAATGGCCCCATAGGCTCTTGTAATTGAATGCTAAGTCACAGGGAGTGGTACTTTTTGAAAGGATTAAAAGGATTAGGAGGTGTGGCCTTGTTGGAGGAAGTGTGTTTCTGGGGGTAGAATTTGAGGTTCCAAGCCTCGAGTCTCTCTCTCTCTCTCTCTCTCTCTCTCTCTCTCTCTCTCTCTCTCTCTCTCTCTCTCTCTCTTTCTCTCTCTTTCTCTCTCTCTCTCTCTCTCTCTCTCTGCCTATAGATCATGATGTAGCTCTCAGCTACTGCTCCAACACCTGTCTGGTGTTGCTACCATGCTCCCCACCATAATGATAATGGACTAAACCTCTACAACTCTTACTTAAGCTAGCCCTCAAGTAAATGCTTTCTCTCATAAGAGTTGCCTCGGCCATGATGTTTCTTCACAGCAATAGAACAGTGACAAAGACAAGGCCACATCTTCAAATCCTTCTAATCCTATCAAACAGTTCCACCCCCTGGTGGCTAAATATTCAAATATATGAGGGGGGGCATTCTTAAACAAGCCACTACACCCTGCACAGGTAGGGAGAATAGAAATAGATTGATTAAGAAGGACAAGGTTAGATTGGGGATGAGATGATGGTTACCCAACATTGGGGATGGATTTAGTGGCAATGAATTATACAAGTGTATACAAATGGTTAAGATGATAAATACTTGTGTACATGTTAATACAATTTGAAAAAATTTACTCTTTAACATCCATTTAAGTACTTGGTATCTGATTCTTACGTTGGGCTTATGTTCTCATAATTAAAGGGTGATTTCTTCCTTGAAGCCAAGAACAAACCCATAGATCCTACATACCTCTCCAGGAAGCAGAGCTTTGCCTATAGCTGTGATCTGGAGATATGTGGACTAAGCCCATAATATCTCTGCTACAGAAGAGCTACAATTCATCTTAATGATGGCATGTGGATGAATACCTCAGCAGAGCACCTTAATGAAATGACAATTGGTTGAAGACTTCGAAGATTAAAAAGACCCAAGACTATCAGAAGCTATATTTCTTTCTATTTGGATCCTTTTAGGGAACAGTGTAAAACAATGTTCTTTGGCAAACAACATGAATGCTTATAAGAAACAGAACAAAAATCCTTCGAACATGTTTTTAGGACAAAGCCATTAACAATGTCTAATCAGAAAAGCATTTGACAATAGGAACTATATTCTTAAATCTAGGTATTTAGAATAGACTGAAATATCACCCCAGATACTTATAAACTCTTAAAGTAAAATTGTCATTTATTAAGCAGCACAATGTTACCATGCAAGAGAAGCCATGAGATACAACAAAACCTACTGTAAGAGTTTATTAAGAGAAGGGAACAGAAGGGGTGTGCATAGGCCTATAGAATGACCGTGTGGGAAGAAGAGGGAGGAATAGGTGGAACCCACTTTTTTAGGATCTCCCCCACATGCTCATATGGATTTATGTACCTATGTCACACATGCACATAGATTACATGATCACACTGCATGCAAATTATGTGATCACACAGTGCATGGATTATGCAGGACATAAGGCCCTAGAATAACTAAGCATCTTGCCTGGCGACTGAACAGCACACTGGTGGTTATGTACCTGGGGGAGTGGCTAGGAATTCTAACAAAAATAGCTATAATTCCCTTTGTGGAACACAGACACTTTTGTGATCAAGGACTGTACTATATATAATACATAGATTCTTTTATCTAACTCCAGGAACAATGTATGAGGCAGGTAGTAGTAAACCTACTTTACTGATGGAAAACTGAGAGTGGTAAGTGAACAGACTGAAGCTTGTAGTACAGGGCTTCTCTATTCTTAAGGCATAGCTGTCATTTAATATGAAATATGTGGCCAGATCCTACATTCATTGATTGACACCATAAAGAAAAAAAATCATATTCCAGTTAAATTTGTATTTTTTAGTATAACATCTCAAATAAAAGGCAATACATTTAATGAAAAGAATCATAGTTCTTCCCCTGGCTCCAATTCAATCACATTGCTTAACTCAAGACAACACTCCCTGCCTCTGTCTCCCCAAGAAAAATACTATTGAGCTCAAATTTACTTCAATCCCATTATATGCCACCCATTTTCACACAAATGTTCTCTGCTGGGGGATTCAACCCATTTATTATTTTCCATATCACAGTTAACAAACATCAAATGTGTGGTAATGCCCTGTGTAAACAACCATATGCCAGTGTTTGACAATAACATTACAAACTGCTATAGTTTGCAATTAACAGCATTTCTCATTTTTCCCCTATGTTAAATGCAGTTACCAACATTTTACAAATTAACTAAGCCTGGGGAGATGGCTCAGCGTGTAAAGGGTTTGCTGTGCAAATGTGAGGACCTGAGGTAAGATCCCTGGAACCCACATTAAAATCAGGGCATGGTAGCATCAGTCTGTAACCCTAGCACTGGGAGATGGAGTCAGGCAGATTCTGGGGTATCATTGGCTAGCCAGCCTAGCATAAATAGTGAGTGCCCTGTTCAGTAAGAGACTTGTCTCAAAAGAGAACCATTGAGGATGATGCCCAGCATCAGCTATATCTAGCACATGTGCCCAGGACAGGTAAGAGCACTCACATAAACATGTGCACACATGTATACAACACACACACACATACACACACATACACCCACCCACATGCATGCACCCACATATGTACACACACATGTGTAGCTGGAATTTTCTCTGTGTCCTGCCTGGCTCCCACAGTCAGGACAAATCTCTCCTACCTGTGGTCCAGCACCTGCTTATAAATAGTTACACAGAGGCTTATATTAATTACAAACTGTATGGCCTATGGCTTCAGTTAAATTAACTCATTCCTATTAAGCTATATGTTGCTATGTGGCCATGGCATTACTGGTCTGCTGGCATCTTGTTACTTCTTTGGGGGCAGCTGATGTCTCTCCCAACTCTACCCTTCTCTCTGTATCTCTGCTTGAATTTTTCACTTGGCTGTAAGCTTTCTTGCCATAGGCCAAAACAGCTTTATTTATTATCCAATGGGAGCCACACATAGTCACAGCATAAAGAAAGACATCCCACAGCACTTCCCCTTTTCTGTCTAATCAAAAAGGAAGGTTTTAACTTTAACATAGTAAAATTATATATAACAAAACAGTTATCAAGCAAGAATTACAGTCACAATACCTAGTCTATTTGTATTTGGCAAGATTAAAGAAAATATTCTATCATCTATCCTATTTTTGTGAGTCTAAAGTTTCTTATCTAATTTATCTTTTATCATGACAAAAATTAATTTCTAGCTAATTACAAGGAAAACTATAATTATAAACTATCTGGTCTTCAATTCCTTCAAAGATCCTAAAAGGATATAATATTACTTGAGTAAACAGGAAATACATTGCAAGCAACTTCCATAATTCTAGAAATGACAGACAGCTGGCTACCTGGACACTCCTCCAAAGTTCATCTGTAATGTTGGGGCATCTGTCTTTAGACTACAGGCTTAGAGTCTCTGGAATAGCTTTTAGTGAAGCAGGAAATTTTAAGGACTGTTCTGCCCATCCTAGCAAAGTTTGTCAGTCTCTTCTCCCCATGTCCTGTAGAATGTCTGGCAGTTTCTTCTGCGAAGCAGGAACCTGAGGACCTTGCATCTCACCTTGCAAAGTTCAGTGGTCACCTTCCTATGGGTCCTACATGTCCAGTTTATACAGCATCCCGTCAAACAGTCGAGGCAAGGGCACTTTTTTGTCCAGTGACTAACTTTTGACACAAAGAAAGCAAACTCCATAAGGAGTTTCTTCAAGGTCCATCATCCTCTTTGAAGTAATTGGTGCTGCCAGGAGCAGATGTGTCTCACTGTCCAGAAATGACTAAGATTTTAAAACATTTTAAATGCCATATTCTATAGGTCTTTGAATTGTTTGAAGATTATCTATCTAGTTGAAATATACCTTTGTGTACAAAAACTCAACTAATATGACTATAAATTTTATCATAGATGACTATTAATCTGTATTTCTTAATGATACATTATAATTTTAAATGAGTTGCACAAACATAATACCTTAAACAAGAATAGAAATATACATACAGTATAACAAATTTGATCTTAAATTTGTATTAATAAACCCAAATCCATACCAATGTAAAGTATTTTGAGATTAACAATTGTTTGTTGGATTAAAGTAGATTCAATAATCTACCTTTTTTCTCATCATTTCTATATCCTATCTCGCTTTCTTCTTTTAGAAAGAGATTTACTATGACCAATAACAATTTGTAACCAAACTGCTAAACAAAGATATACATCCATAATTCATTTTTTTATAATGTGGGCATAGTAATCTAGGCTACTTCCTGCTGATTGGGGGTGCTGTGAGCTTTATGGGGATTGTGAGAAAATTCAAGATAATGGTCAGGTCCTGGGAAGACCAGCCATAACCTTTGTTGATAGATACCATCTGTCAAGGTTCAGGAGGTCTTGCTCGATCAAATCTGACCCATCTTAACCTGGAACAAATCCACAGCCTTTTGCTTCCTATGGAAACAAAAGCAGAGCCTCCTTCCCAAAGCAACATATCCTTAGACCCAAATTTAAGTCAAGATACCTTTAAAATATATATATTGGTTTAACTCAGCAGCTTTTACAATCAAATGTCTCTCTCCAGTTAAAAATCCCAAAGACAACACAATCCAGACTCTCTGTGTAATTTCCATCTTTATGTGGCTTATTATAATTTTTATGCATTATTTTATTTTTTTAGACTATTTCATTTTTATGACTATCTGTATTTTTTCTCTTCTCTCTCTCAAACCTATGTACCTTTTTATACACACCGTAAACCGTTTAGTTTTACTCCATCTGAATCTGTCTTATTGTGAATTTCTAATCCTTTTCTGACCAGGAGAGATTTTAAACTGCTAAGCTGTGTGGGTAGGATGAAAGCGGCAGCCTTGGCGGCTAACTCTGTCCCTCTCAGCTTTTTAACATGGTGGAGGTATGTTTACCGCCAGCTCTGGGAAGCAGTGGGTTTCTGCCTCCATGAAGCAGCATGTAGCCCAGAAACTCCCTGGTTTTTGTTTGTTTGTTTGTTTTTTCTGTACTAGTTAAAGCTAAATACACCACCATGCAGTGTGCTGCATGGCTTGGAGAGGCCTCTGTGTACAAGGGCGGGAATCCACCATGCTGTACTCAAGCTTGAAAGCCTTGGCGCCTCTGTACCAACGCCCACATGAGAGACACAAACTAGGAAGCTGCTCTTAGCTACATTTATAATCTCTTCTTAAGCTCTCTCAGGTTTTAGGTGGAAACTCTTGCTACCACATCTGGGTGCCAGTTGTACCTGGAAGTTTCTCTGTGTCCTGCCTGGCCCTGGGGTCGGGACAAATCTTTCCCATCCTTGGTCCTGCACCTGCTTATAAAATAATTACACTGAAGCTTATATTAGTTACAAACTGTATGGCCTATGGCTTTAGCTTCTTGCTAGCTAGCTCTTTCATCTTAAATTAACCCATTCCTATTAATCTATATGTTGCCATGTGGCTGTGGTGTTACTGGTCGGCTGGCATCTTGTTGCTCCTTGTTGGCCGGTTGATGTATCTCCTGACTCTGCCCTTCTTCTCCCTGTATCTTCTCTTGGATTTTTTGCCTGGCTGTAAGCTTTCTTACCACAGGCCAAAGCAGCTTTATTTATTATCCAATGGGAGCCACACATATTTATAGCATACAGAAACACATCTCATAGCACACATGCATGTGCACACATACTTAAACTAATTTATTTCAGAATTAGCAAGTTATCTTTGAATTATTATACAGTGGATAATAGGGGCCTCCTCATCTCATGCCATAGTTTTCAATAACATTGACTAACGTCTAGACATGGTGACAAAAAAAATATCCTGAGTTTCCCAGTTCCTATGTGAACAGTGTTAGTGTTGAAGGTACCTCTTAGGTTATTTTCTAAAGCCCAGAACTGTAGCAGAAGTATATGGTTAAGTCTGATTCGAGCCAAATGTGTGCTTTTTGAGGAGACCTTAACTAGATTATAGTTATCGTCTTGAGGAAAGGCTGAGAATTCTATTATATCTGGACCACGTGGGTTAATAATTCAGGTGTTTTTTTTGTGTGTGTATGTGTGTGTGTGTGTGTGTGTGTGTGTGTGGGTAGAGGAAGTGTTGTTGTTGTTATTTTCAGTACTGATTGAACACAGGATGCCAGACATGCTGAACAAACACTCTACCCCCAGGTTGTATTCCTAGTGCAACAATCTAGGCTTCGAAATAACCTCTCGTTCTACCATGTGCCTTTCAGCCCTTGGGTCCTGCTGTCTGCCATGGAGGCAGCACCCACAGCAGAGGGGCCTGATATCTAGATAGTTCTTTACAGAACCATCACTCTCCACCTGTCTTTGCCATCCCTCTGGCTCCTCTCTTTACTACCCAGCTCTGCTTGTGTCCTCATATGGTTCTCATCTTCCCTGCCGTTCCTACTTTGAGCTACTACTGCCTTCTCTGCCACCACCTGGGGTTCCCCTGACATGCCAATCTTCAATATTTTTGCATTTTACATGGCCAGGTATTGACTGTAGAATTCTGCTTTGGTGTTCTCACAGCACCACTTCTGGGTTGGTACTGTCTTCCAAGCAATGATGATCAGTATGATGTCAATTCTAAAGTCAATGACAAGAACAAAACAACTTAATTTAAATCAGGTACCAAGTCAATCTCCAAAGGGGAGTTAATCATTTATTTTGTCAATGCAACACACACACACACACACACACACACACACACACACACACACACACTCACTTATGAATCGTTAGATCAAGTAGAAAATTGGAGTTGGAGCGCCACTGTATCATCTGGGAGACCAGGTGAAAAGTAATGGATCATTGTGGTCAAAGGACTGAGCAAAGGGTTTGTCCTCAGTGTCCTACATGGTTGAGAGAGTCTCTGTTCCCACCATTGGTGACTGTGGACCCAATGTCTTCACATCATGCTTAGTCATCATGGGTAGGTGTGATGCTAATTATGAACTGGTGGGACTTAAAGAGTTATGGTATTCATCAAGACCTAAAGGGTAGACTAGAGATAAAAAAGACACCACCCCTGCATGCTTCTAAATACGAAGCTGGAGATGAGGCCTCCTCATGCTGGCAGCACTGCCATCCAGGAGACAATGAAGCCTGGAGGCATTTTTAGTTTCCAGAAAAAGGAAGGGGGTGAAACTACTTAAATCTACTCTGGTAAAGACCAGAGATACAGCTGAACACCTTCCAGGGAATAGGGCAGCTGCCTGCAACAAAGGTTTGTTTGGACCAAAGGCCAGAGTGAGGCCGAGACTAATAAAGCCTGACCTAGAGTGTATTCCACAAGCAGCTGCTGACAGGTGACCCTGTCAAAGGCAGACTTCCCTCTGACTGTACCTTCCGGGGTGCAAGCTCCCTGGCCATGTGTCAGGCTCCCCTGCTGCATCAGCTTTCACTGATACTCAGAAAATGAATCGTAATGTTCTTTGTAATATCTTTATACACATCATTTGTCAAAATCTTAAAGTTTCTTTAAAGCAATAACAACAACCCTTCCCAAATCATTAGTGCCAACAACACAAAGTGGGTTACTGTCTCATGACCATTCTTTTCTGCATGTGGAAATATTTTCATAGGTGTAAAGTATTAAGACATAAGTATTGAATCACTAGTTATGAAATCTAAGCTTGGGCAGCTTTATAGTATGGAACTATTTTTCATTTGGGAGGCTTAGAGGTGATATCTCTCCCAGGTAACTGGCACTTTGCTCCAGGATAAAGCTAGCCCTGGCTTACTCATAGAGTGCTTTGCTCATGATCTCACCAAGCAGATACTGGCAAAAAGGGACATTTGCCAAAGCCCACAGTCATCATATAATGAACAATTGAACTAATTTGCTTCTGAACAACAGATGTCCCATGAAGATGGCAACTATATAATTTTTTTCTTGTAAATTAATTAAAGATATAATTAGAAAATGCTATTTGCCTTTCAATATATCATTTTTAATACTATATTTATTTTTATTTCATGTGTATTTATATTTTTCCTGTATGTATTTCTGTGTAAAGGTGTAGGATCTCCTAAAACTAGAGTTATAGACAGTTGTAAGCCGACATGTGGGTGCTGGAATTGAACTCAGGTCCTCTGGAAGAGCAGCCAGTGCTCCTAACCACTGAGCCATCTCTCCAGCTCCCCTTTCAACATATCTGTCAAAATGAAAACATTGAGTGATACCTTTGTTGAATGAACTCTTGAGTAAAGCAAATTATATTGGACTGATAGGATCTTATGCCTCAAAATTCTATCCCCTCTAATTTTTGATTTTTATAGGAAGCTTCAGCTGAGAAACTTGAAATTTTTTAAAGAGATTTTGAATATTATAAAGAGACTTTGGACTTTTAAGTGTTTAAATTTTTAAAGACCGTGACATTTCTTAAAAGTTGGAGTGTTTTATATTTTGATGTTTGTATTAATGTGTAATTTTCAGGATCAACAAGGAAGGAGAGGTTGTGGCTCAACAGTGATGTGTTTGTGTGTCAGGCTGACAAGGGGTCAGTGTGTTTTATATTTGACTTCTTAAAAATTTTCATTTTCAAGTCATTTTTAAATGTGTAAAAGCAGCTTAGTGTAAGCTATATATTTAAACATGTAGTTAAATATGTATGTATAGCTATCTCAATGTAAGCTTCCAGTTTTATTTTTTAACATATATGTCTATATGTATTTAAATATATGAGAAAAATGGTAAGAAGTAAATATACAAGAGGAAGAACATGTTTTTTTTTTTTTTTCCTGGTAGCAGAACAGGTCATTTAAATTTATTTCTTTATATTTCTCAATATTTTTAATCAAACTATTCATAATTTTTGTAGGCTGAATGTGTACCAGAATTCTTTCATTGCTATGAACTATTAATAACAATTTTTGAATGATATGGAGGAATGTATATCTTATAAAACACCACCAGGTGACACTAAGGCATGACCCATAGCTGTGATTAGAGAAACATTTTCTAGCCAGTTTTGCATTCCAACAGTCTATAGCAGAATCAAAAGCCCATTTTTATTTCTGATGTGAAAAAATGTACACATACAGCTATATTTCTAAAACTAGGAACCAGAATAACAGCATCTGAACATTCAGAACCGTTCTGGCATCCTTTCTTAACAAAGGGTAAAAATGTTCATTACAAGCTGTGCTCCCCTTCACTTCACTGGAAGGAGCTTTGGGCCCAGTGGATCTGTCTTGGAAACTGGACACGGGTTCTTTTGGGAGATTATTCAGGTTAAATGGAGTCCTAAGTACGGGACCTACCCAGACAGAAGTGGTGCCTTTGCCAGGATAAGAAGGGGCGTCAGAGGCGAAGGGCAGCAAACCAAGGGGGAGGCATCACCAGACACCAACCCTGTGGGCATCTTGACCTTGGGCTGGAGAAAACCTATCTTTGTGTTTAAGCCACCCAGGCTGTGGTAGTCTGTGATGATATTAATATATGTACCATTCTGAAAAACAAATATAGAGCAGTTACCTAGAGACATGCCTGTTAGTGATCCAGGTATGGACACAATCCTTTGTCTTTCAAAGAAAATTTCTATGAAAAAAAGTGTTTTCATGAATCTTCTCTTGTGGAGGATTTTTAAAAAAATGATGTTTTGGTTTCATAATTGTATTGATATATATTCAATATTCTTGATAAACTCAGTATTTTAGAATGTAAGATAAGCATACAAAATTAGGAATATTTGTATACATGAACAGTGAACTGCCTGGAAAAAATGAGAAAAATTATTTCTCATTCAAAATTATAGCAAGTAGCATAAGCATAAAGTATAGATGTGCACAGTGAAAAGTTTAAGATATGGATTAAATAAATCAAAGACACAAACAGAGATATAACTCCTGTTCATTGACTGAAAATAACACTTAATGCCCATCATCACTCAAATGATTCACAGAGGCAGTAGAGTCTCTGTCAAAATTCCAATGACAGTTTTAGTAGAAATAGGAAAAAGTTCTAAAAGTTTTGTGAAACCACAAAAGTCCATGGTATACAAGTCAATCTTGAGAATAAAAAAAAAAAAGAGCTGAAAAAGTTATATGCCCTGGTTTCAAAATATATTATAAAGAGATAGTAACACAAACAGCGTGGCACTGGCCTAAAGTTGGACATACAGATCAGTGGAGCAGACGAAAGCTCAGAAATAAATTATTTACATATCACTGACTGATTTTCAACAAGTCATCTCAAAATCCACAATAGGAAAAACATGATTTCTTCAACAAGGAAATTAGAAAATGGATGCTGCAGACAAAGAATGAGGTTGGACCTTTATGGAACATCTCAAAAATAAACCACAACATATTAAAGATTAAAAGCACAACCTGAAGCTGTAAAACTATAAAACCCATAAGAGAAAACAAATCATCAGATACCAAAATGAAAAAGAAAACAAGTGGGGATAAATTGAAGACAAACACTTAAAGGAGTAAAAAGGTAAAAAGGAGGAAATATTTGGAAAGTACATGGTTACTGAAGGCTTGCTTTCCAGAGCACATAAAGTATGGTGATATTTTATTTGTACTGAAATGTGATTTTATTTGTATGTTAATAAATAAAGTTGCCTAGGGGTCAGAGCTAATAGCAAGCCATAGCAGAAGTCTGGCAGTGGTAGCACACACCCTTAATCCCAATCACATGACAGGCAGATCTCTGTGTGTTCAAGGACACCACCAGCACGGAGACACACGCCTTTAATCTCAATACCAACCATAGAAGACCTGGAGGTCTGTATAGATGGGCAGTGACGAGGAGGTCATGTGGTTGGGTTTACAACCAATGAGAAGGCAGAACAGAAAGTCTATAAAAAGACAGAGACACAGGAAGGAGGTCTCTTGTGGAGGGAAGGACAGGAGCGGCAATGAAGGGTAAGGTTTTTAGCACTTAGCTATTACTCTGACCTCTTGGGCTTTCATCTCTGCATTGGCTCTGTGTTTCTTATTTAACAAGATGGTTACATCTACAATAGTCTTTTACAACGCAAAAACCAAACCTTGCAATACATTTAGCAGTGAGTTATGGCCTTGAGGAGCTATCTCCCTAAAGAGGCCACATACAGCCAATTAATAATGAGGACCAGTGTCCTTCCAGTGTCACTAGTGATCAAGGGGAAACATGTCCACACTACAGCAAGACACCAACATACAACTTTCAGGATGCTCATTATCACAAAACCAGTTCTTGGCAAGGTCCTGTGAAACTGGGACCCTTGTACACTGTTGATGGGATTCCAATGGGAAACCAATATGAAAAACAGCTTGAAATGTCCTCAAAAAAGTAAGAATAGTGTAGTAAGTTTTCTTGTTGGACTATCTTTGGATTGCCATCCCCCAAATAATGACACAGAGGATTATTATTAATTATGAAAGCTTGGCCTTAGCTTAGGCTTTTTCCAAACTCGCTCTGATGACTTAAATTAACCTGTTTTTATTAATATTCATTCTGCCATGTGGCTTTTACCTTTCCTCAGTACAGAATGTCCAACTTGCTCTGAATCTGCTGGCAAAATCCCCATGCTTAGATACCTCCGCTTCCTCTCTCTCCCTGGAAATCCTGCCTATCATCTCCTGCCTAGCTATGGGCCATTGAGCTCTTTATTAAACCAGTCAGAAGGCACCTTGGCAAAGATGCACCTTCACAATGTACAAATATTCTGCAACAGAATGGAACTATCATATGATCCAGAATTTTTTTTAAGATTGATTTATTTATTATGTATACAGTGTTCTACCTTCGTGTGTCCCTGCATGCCAGAAGAGGGCACCAGATCTCATTATGGGTGGTTGTGAGCCACCATGTGGTTGCTGGGAATTGAACTCAAGACCTCTGGAAAAACAGTCAGTGCTCTTAACTGCTGAACCATCTTTCCAGCCCCAAATTATTATTATTATTATTATTATTATTATTATTATTATTATTGTTATTATTATTGGTTTTTCGAGACAGGGTTTCTCTGTAGTTTTGGTGCCTGTCTAGATCTCACTCTGTAGACCAGGCTGGGCTTGAACTCACAGAGATCCTTCTGGCTCTGCCTCCCAAGTGCTAGGATTAAAGGCGTGTGCCTCCGCTGCCCGATCCAGAAGTTTTACTCTTGGATATTTATCCCCAAAAATTTAAATGGGCTTGTGAGGGTGGGGGCTGCTCCTTAGAGCACCATCTGTCCCATGTCACAATAGTGTGATTCTGACCAGCTGAAAGGTGGAAGACCTCTGACGTCTGTGCACATGTGATGAATGCAGTACTATGCAGGAAGGAAAGTCTCTAACATGTGACAACATTCGTGAACCTGAGGTGATGATGGTGACAAAAAGACAAACACTCTAGGGTGCTGCTTAAACAGGACATCTAAGATAGTTCGAGTATGGTGTGGAGTAGAGTGGTGAGTTCTAGAGGCTGGAGGAGGGGGAAACAGTTATTAATCTCTGGAGACTCACCCTGCAGCACTGGACCTACAGACCTGAAGGCACTGGACTCCCAGATCGGCCTGTCCGTGACAAAGCTGAGGTGGCACCATGGGGCAAGTGAATGTGGGGCTGGGACTCAGAAATGATCCTGGAGTTGCCATACTCTTCCCTTTAGCACAGAGCACAATCTTCTCAATACCTCTGACTTACAGTAAACCTTTATTACTTTTTCTAATTACCTAATTACCAAACCATCATGAATCTCACAGTCATTCTTACAATTCAAACAATATCAGAAAGCCCAAAGCTTACCCAAATACACTCCATCCAAAAGACAGAACTATTCTTTCCTTCTCAGCAGCTAACTAACCTTCCAAATGATCTCAACAAGGTCAACCTAGGCACCTGCGAATGCAAGATCAACATTGTAAACCTATGTATAGGATTCAATAGCAGTTAAAAACCACAATTTGTTTTTAGTTACTTACAGAAAACCAATTAAAATTTCTTCATAAGCAATACTGACCTGAATAGCCTTGTTTATACATCTGAGCATACTTATTGAGTTATTTTCTCTGCTTACATTCCTAAGAGAATAACTGAGTAATCAAAGTGAATGCACATTCATTTCACATCACATTAAAATTATCCTCTTCAGCCTTCCCATTGGTATTAAAAAAAAGTTAATCTCAGTCTCAACAAATAAAGTTTCCACCTTTTTCATCTATTAGAATTTTCTGGCCGTGGGGATCCGAGGAAGCCTTGAGTGAATGTGTACTGTTTACAAGGGCATGCTCATGTCATTGACCCAGTGCCTGAGATCATAGGAATGGAAAAAGCCTTCCTCTGGTTCAAGTACAAGTATTCACAAGTGACGACAAGTGTGCACAAGAACTAGCAACTGCAGCTCCCTTCTCCCCGATGTTTACGGCCTAACACTGCTCTACTACAGAGAACTCCGGATACTAGTCAACTCCTCCTCTGTGCTGTACCTATCATCACACTGCGGTTCTCTGTTGTTGCAGTAGTTGGTGGCACTCCACCAGAGTGCACACAGCCCATCTGACCCCTGCTTTTCTGCACGCATGCCTGACATTCCTTTGGTGTATGTCCTTTTCTTTACCGCCTCTCTGCCGCAGTCAGGTTTCAAAGCACCAAGCCATGCCAGTGGGAGTATCTGATGGCCATTGAAAGGATGAATACTATGTAAACACAAGTTAACTTTCCTTTTACATACTGCACTTGTCGATATTTCATAAAGCCTCACTTCCTAACAAGGATATGTCCAATCATGGCAGTCATGATTGTGCCTGCTGTAACAGCAGACCTGTCTGACATGAAAACAGCCTCAGGAGATGCCTCAGCCTATCCTAAAGCGATCTCACATTTGAAATGGATGGATTATAGTCTAATATTTACTCAATGTAATTAGAATTGTAAAATGTGTGAACTATCACACTTCAGTTCTTACTATGTCCTGCTGAACAACTTCAAAGAACCCAAACATTCTGAAGACTCTTTAGACCCAACCAAAAACTAGAACAGTAATAAACAGGTGTAGTAGGTAGCTGTTCCAGCTTTGACCTGGAAGTACTACTCCCACTGAGGCTTCCAGTAACTGTCACGCCCAGGAGGCAGGGCTGAGATGGGAGCCCTTAAGACCCCTTCAGATCTGGATGTACCAGCTCTCTTGGTTCTTGGATCCTGGACACTGGATGTAGACAGAGCAGAGTTCTCCAGAGAACACCGCTGGACTGCACTTCACCTCTCCCAGACCCTGTGACCTATCCCTTTACTTGTAAGTTACTTCCAAAATAAACCTCCCTTTTAACTACGTTGAGTTTCCTTAATACTTCCACCAATAAATGGGAGTGTTCAAAAGGCTAGTATGTATTATTTGCTGCAAAAAGACCCATTAACACTCATGTTTTCAACAATTCCACATGAGAAGAATTATTACCTCATTTTAGAGATGAGAAAACTGAAATTATTTAATCGACAATTTGTCTCAGGTCACCCAAGCTGTGTTGGTAAAACCCTGCTACATCCTGCTTGCTTCTGGAATCTGTGAGGTAGGTGTCCTCTCTGATACACAGGTGAAGAAATGGCCTCCATGAGTTCTACATCCATTCCATTTGTTTTCTAGCTCTTAGGACAGAAAGCTAAGCACACAGTAGGAGTGGGTATATAAATGAATAGGCAAACGTGTTCCTCTGCAACCCATAGATTTCCAACGGGTACATAATAACCATTTAATTAACTCATCAAATGTCTTTTTTTAAAACAACTTTTTATGGTCTTTCAAGAAGAATGCATTTTCTTACACTGTCAGGTGTTAGGAACAAAAGGGAAATGGGAAGATGGGAGTCCTAATTGCCATGCTCTGTCCACCAGCTTTCCGAGGCATCTCCTTGGTAAAGAATTACAGTGGTGCCACACTGATGGCGGGAGGAAGGCTGGACAGTAAATAGATGACTTTCATACATATTTTCTTCTCAAAGCTAATTTTGAAAACAATTACATACTATTTTCAAATTTCGAAGTGTTATTTGATTGTATCATGGCACCTATAATGAATAAAGACCAGTGTTTAAAAGAAGAGGAATAAGCCAAATAATTTCAAGGCCAAATACGTGTCACTTCTAGATTAAATTTGCAAATCTATTCATTTAGTATGCTCAGTCTGAAAGATGGAGATACAGAGTCCCCTAAATGACCTCTCCCTGAGAAATAATTAATTGGCATGTAGTGTGCTTTGTTAAAGAAAGTAAACACCCTTCATGAATATGAATTTAATGCTGTTTGAAGCAAATTGATCTAGATATTTTTAATCCTCCCTCCTCTTTTGGGACTAGGCATCTTTTTTGGCAAAAACAGAAGAAATTTTATAGCATCTAGATATATTTTCATAAGTAAATAAAAGGTTTCGAGATTTTGATTGTTACTCATGGATTTCCATTAACAACTAATGCTGTGACTACAGTGTGACTCATGAGTGAGGTGTTGAGAATGTGTCAGAAATGAGCAATGGCTGGGGAACATGTGATTCACCTCCTTCATTCACAGGAGCCATGGACAGAGCTACCAACAAAGCTAGATGTTCAGTTCCTGCAACAGGAGCACAGAACACCACAGCGCTAAGACTGCAAATGCCAGGTGTAGAGGGGAGGGGCATCTGCTCATCTTGTCCTTCCTCTCTTCTCCTGAGCAATGAAGTGCAGACCTTGAAAGGACATGTTTTCTGAGCCATAGAACCTCCAGTTTTTTGTTTTTCAATGCTGGGAATGGTACTTGGGGCCTCATGAATGCTGGGCAATCGCTCTAGCTCTGAGCTGTATCCCCACCCCAGACTTTCAAATCCTATGTACGTGCATGCGTGTGTGTGTGTGTGTGTGTGTGTGTGTGTGTGTGTGTGTGTGTGTGTGTACACATGTGCTACTGCTCTAGAAACATAGTGGGAAAACACTGATGTACATGAAGCTGTGAGACTGAGAAAATCTGAAAAAGCAGCTTTTAAAATGTCTTAGGCAGAAGCCTAAGAAGAGAAACAGAAGGGGAGAGAGGGAGGAGGAGAAAGGGAAAGTGGAGAAGAAAGAGACAGTAAAGAAAAGAGAGAGAAAGATTCTGGGAGAGAGAAGGGGTAAGAGACAGAGAGAGGCAGAGGTAGGAACACACAGGGGTGGGGTAGATCTTACTGGGTTTATTCTGGAAGACAAAAATGCTTGGTAATTATTTTTGCCCAAACTGTTCAAGTCAAATGAAAACATCTTTTGAGGATGGAGAGAGAATGGGAAAGAAACGGGACATGAGAGAGGGATAAAGATAGAAAAAGAGAGGGGGAGGGGGAAGGAAGGAAGGAGAGTGAAGTGGGAGAGAAAAATTAATCTTAATGTAATTTATTGTATAAGGTAACCATGCTCAGAATTCTTATTTGCCCAAACTGCCCAAGACAAATGAATGTTCCCTGATGAAGAAGTGGAGGGAGAAGGAGAGAAGGAGAGATGGGGGGAATTGACTCTGTCCATTTTAAAGTTAATCAGCACCCATGGTGATGTATTCCTCCAAAATAATAAAATGGATTAATCAGGAGCTAAGGGAGAGAGGAGGCAGCCATTTGTCCCCCTCCTGCGCTGGGATGAAATATACATAACACAAGAAAGGGCCCTGGCAAGTAGCCACAGGAAGAGCACCTGGAAGATTAAAGCGGAGGCCGTAACATTAACAAAGTACAGACCACACTGAATTAATGAGCACTGGAGATAGACACTCGGTGGAGTCTTAATTTATTTCCCTTTTCTAGCTCATCCTTTAAGAAAATGACAGTGTCTTCTTATCGATTTTACACTCAGAGATCAATCAGAATTGCCCTGACTCAGACAAAATTTACAGCAGAGTCGACACCGCCCGGAGCATGCGGGCCCAAACAGACACTACAAGGAAGCAATAGATCATGTTTGTGTGTAGAGCTTGACGTGCTTAAAAATAAGCTAATCTGGAGTGGAATTTCCTTCCCTCTGACAAGCAGCTCTGCCCAGCTCTTCGGCCCCTTGTTACGAATTTCTCTCCCGGCTCCACTATTAATTATAACATGCGAAAAGGATTCATGTATTTAGGCCCTGAGGGAGGTCATCTGATCTGCAGTTTTAGATAAAATATAAACTAACAGATCACTCCTACTTAAACAATGTGAAATGTCACTCTGAGGCACTCCATAAAAAAAAAGAGCTAGAGGTGTTCCCGTCAAGAGCTATGATCAATTCTGACAAGCCGACAATATCAGGACTAAATGATGGGCCTGTGCATTCCTAAACAGCCCCCAGTGGAAATTGCTGGATCCGGAAGCTCTTTTGTGCAAGTAACTAGCTGTATTAAATGCAATAATTACAGAAAAGACACTGACTGTGGCGCTCAGGCAGTTGTTGGCTAAGCCAGTTGTTTCCACACTGCCATTTAGCCTGTAAGAGCCGTGTGTGTCCTGCCTTGACGGAAGGAACTTCGGTGTGGTGTCCCCCTTCGGTGCCAGTCAAAGCTGTGGCTCTCTGGTGACAATGGGTGAGACCGGAGAGGCATGGGGAGCAGAGGAAAAGTTCGAAGTCCTGCTTGGAAGAAATGTGTTTGTGGAAACGGAATCCAGAACCTTGCCCATGCTCTACAAGAGCTCAGCCCTTGTCCCCAACCCTTTATTTTGCCTGGAGATGGTATCCCTCCCACAAATCATATACAACAGCGCAAATCAAAATATGTAAATGTAATTTTAAAGTATTTTCTGAAAAACTCATTGTGTGGCAGGCTCTAACAGATCCTGGAGATACAGATGAAGAAGGTATGACCACTTCCTAAATAAAGTCTACCGAGAAAAATAGCCATGTTAACAATCCTCTTAAACTTGGTGTGGTGGTACACACCTTTAGCCCCAGCACTTGGGAGGCAGAGGAAGGAGGATTTCTGTAAGTTCAAGGCCAGCCTGGTCAACATAGCAAGTTCTAGGACAGCCAAGGCTATATAGTAAGACTCTTATCTCAACGAACACACAAATAAAATCCCAATCTCCTTAATACATTATGATATGTATGTATGCATGCATGTATTATGTATATATTTATGCATGTATGTGTAAAATGAATCTTAAAAGGTCTTATTAATAAAAACAAACCTGGAGCCAGGTATTGGGGTGAATGCTGAAAGATCAAAGAAACAGAACCAGCCACAGCTAACCTCACCTTGCCAATTCTTCAGCTGATCTTGTTTCCTCAAACTGAAAGCCTCTGAATCCTCATCTGAATGGATCTCAGCTGAACTGCTGCTAAAAGCTTAAAAAGGCCTCTAGTTCCTGGTCCTCATGCCTTATATACCTTTCTGCTTCCTGCCATCACTTCCTGGGATTAAAGGCGTCTGTCACCATGCCTGGCTATTTCCAGTGTGGCTTTGAACTCACAGAGATCCAGATGGATCTCTGCCTCTGGAATGCTAGGATTAAAGGTGTGAGTGCCACCATTTTCTGACCTCTATGTCTATCTAGTGGTTATTCTGTTTTCTGACCCCAGATAAGTTTATTAGGGTGCACAATATATTGGGGGACACAATATCACCACAGGTATACATAGAAATACACCTGAGAACCTGTCTGGGAACAATACTTCAGGAAGGATGACAGAAAAGAACCCTAGAGACCAGCAGAAATCGTCTCTGTGATCTACACAGAATGGGTAGTATTCCTGTCAACTGGAAAAGCATGAGGCAAGAAATGTCAGGAGCTATGAGAGCAAAATCAGCCAGTGGACTCACAGGAGTTAGGCAACAGAGACCCTGAGTGGTGTGTGTGTGCACAAGTATATGCATGTGCAGGATTGGCACGAACTTAGAATAACTGGGGGAACCTGGAAGGTAGATGGACAGTTAATCGAAAAAAGCCCTCATCTGACATTTATTGTGTTGCATGTAACCATATCTAGTTGAATTTCACTCCCTTTCATGGTCCATAAGGTGAGCTATGAATATACGTGTGTATTCACATGTATATTCATAGATGCGACAGTCTGAGGCACCTAGTACACTATGCAAGACACTTTACATTGTGCTCATCCGTCCTCTCTTTCTGAGGCCTTTCCATTTAGTCTTCCTATAAAGACACTCCTATTCATTTGTGCCATCATGTCTGTTTGTCCTTTGAAATCAGTAGTTTTTCAATTTGACCTAAACATGACTGTTTCAGTATGAAGTTCTAGATTTTGCTCTGTTAACAGCAATTCAAAAAGTATTATTTCTGCAACAAGAGACAGGAAAAAAAAAAAAAAAAAAAAGCTTCTAAATGGTTCCTAAATTAAGTTCCACCACCAACCTCACTTGATTTCTCTTACTGCAAAATGTTTCCGTTTCCCTTTAGATTTGTTTGCCTAACCAGCAGCTTAATTGCTACCCCTGGTGCAGACAAACAACCCAAGGTGAGTCTAAAAGGCATGATGTAGAAAATATTCAAATGGATTCATTTGTTGTAGCTCTCCCTCCCCCAAAGGTTGCTCTTGCAGTTTCAGCCTTGTGACTCAACTCTACCTAGCAAATTCCAGCCCTGTCACGGTTGATTTTATCCATGCTCATGTTCTTCCACCCTATACATACTCAGAAATGGTCTTATCTTGTGAGTCAGAGTTTTTAAAACTTAAGGAGCAAAGTGGCCTCTACCTAAATATTCTTGGCAATATTTTATTTTTATAATAAAAATAGTTACAATAATAGGTGTTCACTGTAGAATATTTAATTTATATTAAAGCAAACTAAAAACTCAAAATCATCCATAATGCTAACCTTCCAATCAGAAGTTAATCAATGCCAAGAATGTACACAATTTGTTCATTTTATGGATTAAGATTACATGTGTTTAGAAATACTTAGGTTTGTATGTGTGTGTGAAATCAGAATATGAAGTTACTTTGTATCCTTTTTAAAGAAAAAACTTAAAATTCTTATTTTCTTTCTCTATTCCTCCCCTCTCTTTGTTTCTCTCTCCAGAGTGGAGGTTGGAATCAAGAGCTATATCTATACTAACTACACCCATGATAACCATCAAGTTACATCTCCAGCCCCTTTTTTCCTACTTGAATACTTTACATTTTATTACAAGAAGCTCAATACTTTATTAAGTCAAGTAATGTAATTTCCAGTGTTATTCTTTTTGTTCATATTAAAATTTGTGTTATTATCAACACTAAAGTTGAATAGTCTATGTTTTGTGTGGAATCTTTATTCTGTCCCAAGGGCACTTTTCTGTGAAACTATTTGGGGAAAGAAATCGTTAGCAGCAAATGTCTCTCCATCTTGCATAAAGAGTAACTCTGGAGCGGACCAAACCGTCTCTAAGAATCTGTTTGGATATTCTGCCTCCCTGCAAAGGCTAAGAAAGTCCTATTTTAGCTACTTGACTACCTTCCTTGTTCCTGTTTAGAGCAGTCCCAATGTCTCAGGAAATCAGAAGGAACAAGCGCTTTTTGAGACTGTGCTAGGGCTGCATGGTAGCTCAGCAGGTAGAGGCGGCTGTTGCCAAGCCTGAGACTGGAGTTTGATCCCTGGAACCCACATAAAAAAAGGAGAGAATCAATTCCAGAAAACTGTCTTCTGACCTCCGCAGGTACACCCCAGACACACAAATAAATACATAAATGTAATAAAAAAATTTAAAGAAACTAAAACTGCCATTTTTGTACCCCAAAAGTGATTGAAAATTGACAATTTTATGAATTACAAATTCACATAACTGCACCCAGTAAGTGAAAACGTTTTTCTCTTGCCCAACCCTCCTCAACTGAATGTATTTTTAATACTTGGAAACATTTTTGTGTTTGTTTGTCTGTTTAGCACTTGTGCTGCAAAACATTGCTATCTGAAAAGCAGAAAGGGAGCTTTTGTCTGAGACATACATTAAATGAAAAGACATTCAAGTAGGTTGTGGGTGTGTTCTCACCTGTCCTCAAGAAAAGGGGGGAATAAGCCAGACTGAGTCTGAAGATGTGCATGGTAGGCCAGAGGATGTTCTAGTATCACTGAAAGAATGTCAAAGTATCTGGATGACCCAAGCCACCTAACACATAGATTTCCACAGTTACAGCCAAGACTCAGAATTTTTCAAAGGTCCCACACTGCCTTGCTGTGTGGGCCAGCAGAAAGGTGCTGTGACACATGCCCATGGAGAACCACAGAAAACTTTCATGCATCAAGTGAGCAAAGCATGACAGGCAGATCCCTTTGATATGGGTCATGCTGCTGATAACTGTCGCCCTTTTAAAGGGTACATTTTAAAGGTTACATTAGTGCTGAAGCTATGCATGAAGATGAGTGCCCTGTGCAACTATAAGCTTTACGTCGCTTGTCATCTTAAAAACATAGTTGGTGATATAGATGGAACATAACATTTTGAAGAACTCACTTGGTATGATAAGGACTTCCCAACCAAAGTACTACCTTTTTCTGAGTAGTAATTCCATTAAGGGGAAAAAAAGCCTCATAAGACCTTATTTCCTTACTATCTGCTTTCAATCATATGGTAATATTATGGAACAAATTGCTGCTAACAGTGAGGCTGTCATATTCAGGAAGAATGTGGGCACACCCACACATGTAAGAGATTGGCACAGCTTGGATTTCTTTTTATCAATTACATAAATCCAGAAAATACCCATGTTTTAAATGGCTCTATAAAGTTACTAACTGAAAAGCATCCTATTCACTCAGTAGACCTCGGGGTCCTGCCTACAGCTTTTGTCTAGAGCTTACCAATAAACAGGTCAGCAACTTGGTACCTATGCATCATGACTTCTGCCTCCAAGTTGCTAGGCTAAGCCACTGTCAAGAAGACACTTTTACTTAGCCTTGATAGTCTTACCTATAAGATGGACATAAAAATGCCCAATTTCAGTACAAATATGTGTGCTTCTATGATTAAACAATTTGAGAATGTTCAAAGATATTCTCCACCTCCCCATAGTTTTACTTTGACAATTTTTAAAAGTGATTAATTTAGCAAATATCTACTGAGCACCTATTGTGCACTAGACATGTTTAAACTAAGCAGAGGCCTGGACAAACAGGGCCCTCCCTGTCTGTCATAAAGCTTCTGTTCTAATGATAGTTCCAGAGCCTAAAACTTGAGGAAGTTCTAAAAAAAAAAAAAAAAAAAACAAAAAAAAAACAAAAAAAACCCCAAAAAACAAAAAACAAACAAACAAAAACAAAACAAAACAAAAAAAACCTTGAGGAAGTATTGACTCATGGTTTTGTCCCTGAGTCCCGTTGCTCACCAGCAGTCCTTAGAATTCAGTTATTGAACTGAATAGTTTGTAAATTCTGCCTCATTTTCTCCTCACAGCTCTTTGAGGGGTCTGGAGAGGACTGGAATGTGCTGGACTGAATTCATAAGTTCATAAGTGGTACCAAATTGTTTTGCATACTACAAAGATTTTATTTAAGGACTCAATAACATTCTGTTATTTATTAGAAAGTGGAAGAAACTCTCTTGATTAAAAAGTATGTATCAGTCAGGCATGTTGGTGCATGCCTTTAATCCTAGCATTTGGGAGGCAGAGGCAGGTGATGGCTGTAAGTTCCAGGATATCCATGGCTACATAGAGAAACTCTGTCTTGAAAAACCAAGAAAAAAAATGTATGTTTCATTCAGAAAGTGCTATTGAAGATAGTTGTACATCAAGGGTGCTAACCCGGGTCACTTAAGGATTATTAGTTCCATTCTTTGAACTTCTTGATCAATTGGTTGCATTTTCTCAGACACCTATAGAACTAGAATTTTTTTGCCTTTGAAAAGTATTATCTTACAACTAGAAGAATATTGTTATCTAATACCCCCATGATATATAACAGCTTTTTAAATTGTGTGTAATAAACAATTAGTTGGTCAAGAAATCCATGTGTTAGTAAAAGAGAAAAAGTATTGGGCCAGGGATGTAGTTGGCAGAGTGCTTGCCTAGCATGCACAAACTTCTGAGCTTGAGCCACAACATCATGCAAATTAGACATGGTGATGAGAGCTATAATTTCAGCACTTGGGAGACTGAAGTAGGAGGATCAGAAATCCAAAGTGATCTTCTACCTAGTGAGTCAGAGGCTAGCTTGAGGTGCACGAAACCCTGTCTTCAAAAATAAATAAATGAGTCAGGTGTGGCAGCACATGCCTTTAATCTCAATACTTGGGAGGTAGAGACAGGCAGGTGTCAATGAGTTCAAGGCCAACCTAGTCTACATAGAATGTTCTAAGACAACCAGGGCTACATAAAGAAACACTATAACATAAACAATAAAACAAAACAAGAATGAAGCAAACAAATAAATGGAAGATAAACACAGGGAGCATCAGAAAACACACTGTATAGGAAGGGTTAGGTCATTACTTGTATATGATGTGCTTATATAACACACATAGTTGTGCATACATGTCCATGAAAAATGTATTTTTCATTGGGAATCACGATAAAAAGTTCAAGTATAATTGATACATTGGCACTTTACCATTTTTTACAATATGAAGACTCTAGTAACAGACCCACAGAGCTCAAGTTCCTTTTTCAACAATCCTTTCCGTGATTCTTATATCATGACTTGATCATGAGTTATGCTTTTGCCCATTAACCGTCCCTTATTTCACCAACAGTTCTGTGATGATTTCCTTTCCTTCCTTCATCCTGAGTTCTCAGTAGTTTCTTTAGTGTGAGATGCTGTTGGGCGCGCTATTCCCCGGAAGCTCCAATAAATGTCTTCTCACCCTAGATGGAAACAACGGACCAAAGTCTGGTCCAACTGGTGACCAGTGAGTTTATTGGGGTTACTTAAAGGAGTGTGGGTTAGGGGTGACTTGCAGGAACAGAAATGACTCAAAGTCAGATGCATTAACAAAAGTCCCGTCCCCCCTCACCATGGGTGAACACTCACAAAAGCTGGAACCCTAGAGCACAATGCAGACCATTCAGGAAGCTAAGAGTGTCTTTTTGAGGCAGCTCACTGGGTTGGAGAGTGTCTTTTCCAGGCAGCTGAGGTGGTTTGAGCATCTCTCAACAATCTTTACTGCTTATATACACTTGGGAAGAAGGGATTATGCTGTGGCAAGCCTGTAGAGCTTTTCCTTAAATAAGGATGAAAGATTCTTAGTTTAGAGATTAAAGGGGGAGGTCCCAGCCCATTGTGGGCTGGTGGTCCTATGTTTCATAAGAAAGTAGGTTGAGCAAGCCAGTGAGCAACACCCCTCCACTGCCTCTGCATCAACTCCTGCCTCCCGGGTTTCCACCCTGTTTGAGTTTTTGCCTGACTTCTTTCAGGGACCAACTGTAGATATGGAAGCATAAGCCAAATAAACCCTTTCTTCCTCAACTTGCTTTGGGCTATAGCAATAATAACCCAAACTAAGACAGAGATCTAATATGCACCATCAGTTTCAGGGACTTCCTGAAGGCTTTAAATTGTTTACTTCCTGACCTTAACAGATTTCCAGCAAGATGAAATTTCACCCACCTCCCTTTAGAGCAGTGGTTCTTAACCTGTGAATTGTAACCACAATTTGGGTTGTGTTTTGCCTGAGTCACAAGACACCCCACCCCCACCCCCTATAGCACGTATCTTAAAAGTTCTTATTAATAAAAACAAACCCAGAGTCAGTTATTGGGGTGAATGCTGGAAGATCAGAGAGGCAGAACAAGCCACAGCTTCCTTACCTTGCCAGTTCTTCAGCTGATTCTGTTTCCTCTCAGGTGAACTGTGCTGCTCAAAAGCCTAAAAGCTTAATCAGGCTCCAGTTCCTCGCCTTGAATACCTTTCTGCCTCCTGCCATTACTTCCTGGGATTAAAGGCATGAGTCACCAAGCTTGGCTGTTTCCAGTGTGGCCTTGAACTCCCAGAGATCCAGGCAGGTCTCTGCCTCTAGAATGCTAGGATTAAAGGCGTGAGCTACCACTGCCTAACTTCTATGTTTAATATTGTGGCTGTTCTGTTCTCTGACCACAGATAAGTTTATTAGAGTGCACAATATTTTGGGGAACACAATACCACCACAACCCCCCACCCCGAGCAAGACCACCACAGAGCCCATCCGATGCAAAACACACAGGGGTTTATTGATAACAAGCAAGTCCCAGCTTGGTCCATGTCCAACACTAGACACAGCAGGTGGAGCTCAGGACAGCCCTTAGCTCTCAGGGTGAGGGGTTTTTAAAGGAAAAAAAACTGCAAGCAGGGTGGTACAAGTCTTTGCATCATATGATTGGGTGAGGGCATGTAACCTTTGAATTTACTGGTTAGGGGTTAGTTGTCCTTTTTGGGCAGGCCTGGACAAGTCCCAGGCTTTGTTCTTGAGCTGCCATGAAGGCTGGCTGGCCTTGCACATTCACAGTGACCCTTACACATAGCTCTAAGTTGGTGAGGGGTCCTAGCAGTAACCTGGCTGAACCTTGAGCGGTCAGAGTACGTGCAGAAAGGAAGATACTGCAAGGACTATGTCTTTTGTTCATGGCCCTCCTAGAAACTGCTTGCTCAAGTCTCAGGAAACTGAAATTGAGGCCTGATCTCTGAGAGAAGACTGACAGCCTGTCATGGCATCTGCTTGGTCTTTTCAGCTGCAAATCAGATATTTACATTATGACTCATAACAGTAGAAAAATTACAGTTATGAAGTAACAATGAAATAATTTTATGGTTCGTGGTCACCACAGCACAAGGAACTGTATTAAATAAAGGGTCGCAGCATCAGTAAGGTTGAGAACCACTGCTTTAGAATATCCTGTATCTTAGCAAACTTCCCTTTAAGATGAGTTTTAGCTCAGAGGAAATTGCTACATAATAGACATCCTTAATTTGAAATAAATGTTAGAGTCAGCTAAGTAATGAAAATGAGGGACCACTTGTTCAAAAGTCAAGGATTTTAAAACTGTTGTAGAAGCTGGGCGGTGGTGGCACACACCTTTGATCCCAGTACTCGGGAGGCAGAGGCAGACGAATCCCTGTGAGTTCAAGGCCAGTCTGGTCTACAGAGTAAGTTCCAGGACAGCAAGGGCTACACAGAGAAATCCTGTCTCAGGAAACAAAACAAAAACAAAGACAAACAAACAAACAAACAATTGTTGTATGTTCTGGTGGAAGCTCCACCTCAGCCCCTGGCACCCAGACATCCATAGACCCAAAGAGGCTGGAATGTTCTGGTGGAAGCCCCACCTCTCTGCCCAGACACTGCCCCTCAGAAAGTCCAGCCAAACATGGCTCCTCCCTCGGAGATGCTCAAGACCACTCCCACAGGGTATTTAAACTGCCCCCCAGAAAACAGACATGTAGTTTTTTGGTCTCTCTTCCCTGTCTCTTCTCTGGGGTTCGGAAAAACATCCAAGAGTGCTTTACCCATTAAACCAGGGCTTTTTCTAATTCGGTCTGATTTGGATTGCTGTGTCAGCAGAGGGGCTTACAGGGGTGCAGAAAATGTTCATTGAACACTGTAGTAAGCATGGAGCCCTTTTGAGTAAAGATGTACAAGTACAGGTTACAGTCCATGAATCTGTGGACTGTAGGCCTACCCATCTGAGGTAGGCCTACCCTCATGATGGAGCTGATTCTTAGAAGATGCCCTAGGTCTTAGCTGCTGCTGTTTCCTGGGGCAGCCTCCTCTCCTGTTGCTGTAGCTTGCTATTTCTGGAGTGAACGACTGCAAAGCAGAAAAACTGCCTGCTTTCCAAATTCTCTTTCACCTTGACCATACTACCCATTTGCATCTCTGCTCCTCAGACACAGAAGTGTTTGTGTGAAATTTCATGCTCAGCCTCCAGGTAGCCAGGCACATGAGTTACGCAGTTCCAGAGAAAGCGCTGTTAGGTCACCTTGTCCACTGTGTGCTCAGCTCATGTGCTGGAACTGCCCATGGAAATGCTCTACTTTGGTAAGGTAGCCCGAAAACCACTTAAATTTTCCCCAATAAATCTGAAAATTAAACACTTCAGAAAAACTGAACATGTTGTTACTAAGGAAGAGTGCTTTGAGAAGTTACCTAAAATATTCAAATATGGTAAAATATGGTTATTTCTTACTAAGCCAATGAGCCCCTTTAGTTTTTTATCCATAAGGATGTTATGAATCAAAAGGTCTCCATCTTTTTAAAATGGTTCTGATTTGTGAATACTTTAAAATATGATCTGGTTAAAGTAGATAAACTGTAAAATTTAGATTGAACAGTCTTGAATGTCAAAATGTAATTTAAAGACTAATGTCAATAAGATGTTATTATTATGAAATCCTCTTGTGTCTACTCAAAGAGAAACAGAGATAAATATCCCAGGTTAAGGGGGTCTCTATTTAATGCACAATTCTATCATTGGCTCTGCAAGATTTTCCTTGATTCCACTGTTACTTAAACATAGCTTATTCTCAAACATTTAATTAAAAGGAAAGTCTTTGTCATAAAGGGTTGTACATGTCCTGATGTCTCTACAGATGGTGACAATGTACCACGTGGGATGGAGGTGCTTCTGCACTGGCTCCCTGCTGTGAGTTCTCACAGTATTTGTTTCAGCCAGTGTTTGCTAACTGGATTCCTCCACCACCCAGGCTTTGAGGAATGAAGGTTCTCCTGGTCCAGAAATCATTTCTTATCTGGCAGTGAGGAAAGTAATTGTCCATTTTGGGTTTTGAATGGTCTTCTCTTCTCTTCTTCTCCTCTCCTCTCCTCTCCTCTCCTCTCCTCTCCTCTCCTCTCCTCTCCTCTCCTCTCCTCCCTCCCTTCCTTCCTTTCTCTTTTGTTTACTTTGAATGGTTTTCTAAATAGTTAAAATGTTATCTCCCTAAAGATTCATTTACAAAGGAACGTCATGTTTCTTCAGAATGGGTGTCTGTCATTCAAGATAAAGTAGGTTAAATTTTTCTTGGGGTCTCAGTCCACTGGGGTCCATAATAAAATATCTTAAAACTGATAAAACTGAGTAATTTAAAAGTAACAGATATTTCTTCAAAGTTCTAGAGGCTGGGAAATCCAAGATGAAGGTATGTATAAGCTCGCTTTCTAGTTTATACCCCATGCTGCAGCTTCCAAGGTGGCCCCAGGCTGTTCCATCCTTACATAGAAGAGGCAGAAACCATGTGCTCACATGATGGAAGACAGAAGGGCACCCTGAAGCATTAGCACCTCCAACCTTGAGTAAAGTCACTAATCCATCACAAAGACAAAGCTCTCAGGACTAAATCCTAAATCCTTAAACTTCTAAAGTCCCACTTCCGTGTGTGTGTGTGTGTGTGTGTGTGTGTGTGTGTGTGTGTGTGTGTGTGTGCCTGAACCCCAGCTGACCGCCTCAGGTGGGGTGTCATTTCTCAGGAACATCCACCTTGTTGTTTGGACTGGGGTCTCATTGACCTAGACTTGTTAGGGGAGGCTGGCTGGCTAGTGAGTTCCAAGGAGCCACCTATGTCTAGCTCCCTAACACTGGACTTAAAAGTCCACATCACCACATTTGGCTTTTTAGTTTTAATATGGGTTCTGAGAGAGAGATTACAATCCAAGCACTTTACTACCTGAGTTACCACACCAGCATAAAACTTATACTCATATACTTACTTAATTTAAATCATTCATTCATTCACTGTACTGGAAATTAAACCCAGGGCCTCAGGTATATGCTAGGCAAGGATTCTACCACTGAGTTATTTCCTCACCCCATTTGTTAACATGATCACATTGGCAATTAGCTTTCAATATATCAATTTAAGGGACACATTGAGACAATCTTCTAGAACTGAACACTGTTCTTTCTCCCAAGTCTTGCTATTTCTCTATAGGTGCATTAGCCAGCTTTGAGCCCTGAAAATTTCAGCTTGAGAGAGAGAAAGAAAACATGTCCATAGAGGAGTCTCCATGGTTGGTCTCTTTTTTGGCACTGACAAAGGCAAGTTTGCCTTCCCCAGGATAATATCTACAAATATTGTTAAATGATAGGCAGCAATATTTACCACAAAAAGCTATTATAGGAGGTTGTGCAATCCTGCACTGACCATGAAGAGCCCACTGTGGAAACACTGGGAAGAGGAGGAAGATCCTCAAGTCAGAGAAAGAGAACAAAAGGTGACCTCCAGAAAACTGTGGAGAAATCTGAATTCTGTCACGCTGGATTAGGAATTGGGAGGAGTGTTAGCGTCAGTGCGGACCCTGTGGGTTTTATCTTTCTAATTTTTATTGATTGATTGAGTGTGTGCCACAGCATGTGGATGGAGGTCAAGGAACACAGCTCCGGCCTTCCCCCTTGTTGGGTCAGTCTCTTTTACTGAATTTGTTCCTGCAATATGTACTCCAGGCTGGATGGCCTTCAGGCTTCCAGAAGGTTCTCCTGTTTCTGTCTCCTACCTTTCCACGGGACTGCTGGGATTACACATGCGTCCCACTGCATCCATCTTTTTACATGATTTCTGGAGGTAGAACTCATTCATCAGGGGTTCGTGGCCAGTACCTTCACCTATTACATCATCTCACCAACCACCCGATTGTTTTTTTTCTAAAATACAATTCATCCTCCCTTTCTCTCTTTCTTTCCTTTTTCCTTCTACTTCCTTTCGTGTGTATGCACACATGTGCATGCTCTCACCCTCTCTCAAGTACTAGAATGTGTGGAGGTCAGAGGACAGTTCTCTCCTTCTACTGTGTGGATCCCAGGGATTGAACTCAGGTAGTTAGGATTGGGAGTACGTTCCTTAACCTGCTGAGCCATCTTTCCAGCTCTCCTCTTCCTTATTAAAGTTGGAACTCATCAACAGCTTCTAGACTCTGTGAACTGGAATCCTGGATCTACCACTTATAAACCTTCTGACTTTGGACATTTGGCTTCATAGCTGTGAAACTCTTAATCTCTCATCTGTTTTTACTGTAGTGATTCTGTTAGGTAAGAATTTGCCACCTCTTACCTAACACACACTGTACACTGTGGGGTGTACTTCAGGAAGTGGGTGTGTACGGTGTGTGGGGGATGGGGGTACTTCAGGAAGTGGGTGTGTACAGTGTGTGTGGGATGGGGGTACTTCAGGAAGTGGGTGTGTACAGTGTGTGTGAGATGGGGGTACTTCAGGAAGTGGGTGTGTACAGTGTGTGGGGGATGGGGGTACTTCAGGAAGTGGGAGTGTACAGTGTGTGTGTGTGTGTGTGTGTGTGTGTGTGTGTGTGTGTACTTCAGGAAGTGGGAGTGTACAGTGTGTGTGTGTGGGGGGGTGTCAATGGGGTTCCCCTCCTAGACTTGCTACTCAGCTAGTAATAAAACTTAAGTAAGTGGAATTCATTATTATTCATTATTACCAGTATGTCAAACAGCCGTGTTCTCCCTAAAATGCATGAACAAAACCACAAACAAACAAAACAACAATAACAACAAACCAACTCTTTAATCTCTGAGTTTTTGGCTCAGTTTAACAAATTTTAGGTCCTCCTATCAGCATATCATTTCCACTTGTTCTGAAATTATACAACCTTTCTAAGGCAGCATCACCATGAAAAATCGTTTATAAAGTAGATGTTAGCTATTTACCCACAGTTTACCTTCTTGTAGAAAAGAAATGACAGCCCAAGTATTCTTAGAAGTTTCCTGCTCCCCAGCCCCTGTCAGAGTTACCAATGGCAAAGGTGGGTTGCATCTTGCAAGGTTTTTAAAAACTCAGTATGCTGTGGGATGGTCTGTATGTTAAATTGCTCTGATTGGTCAATAAATAAAACACTGATTGGCCAGTGGCCAGGCAGGAAGTATAGGCAGGACTAACAGGAGAATTGGAACAGGAAGGCAGGGAGGGACACTGCCAGCCACCGCCATGACAAGAAGCATGTGAAGACGCCGGTAAGCCACAAGCCACATGGCAAGGTATAGATTTATGGAAATGGATTAATTTAAGATATAAGAACAATTAGCAAGAAGCCTGGTATGGCCATACAGTTTGTAAGCAATATAAGTCTCTGTGTTTACTTGGTCGGGTCTGAGCGGCTGTGGGACTGGCAGGTGACAGAGATTTGTCCTGACTGTGGGCAAGGCAGGAAAACTCTAGCTGTAAGGGGGCCAGGCGGTGGTGGCACATGCCTTTAATCCCAGCACTTGGGAGGCAGAGACAGGGGGATCTCTGTGAGTTCGAGGCCAGACTGGTCTACAGAGTGAGATTCAGGACAGGCACCAAAACGGCACAGAGAAACCCTGTCTCAAAAAAACAAAAACAAAAACAAAATCTGTAAGGGGTTAGTAAGCACATGTACAGTTAGTATCCATCTATTTGGGGTAAACGATACTGTTGGTTATGAAGATTAAGAGGATTTGAGAGAATAGGCCACCCTCAAACCCACAAGAGACCATAGTAACAGCAGCACACAGCACAAGAGGACACAAAAGCAGTTTCCTAAAACTGTGAGAAGATATAAAACTTCACATATAATTTTCGTGTTCACAAATAAGACACTACAGTAAATACACTTAGAAGATTTGATGGATGGAGATGTGGCAAATTCTTACCTAACAGGCCTTTTGCTGGGCTGGTTTTCCTCCCCACCTCATTTGTCCCTTCAGTTAATCTGCAGACACTGATAAAGGAATCTGTAGAAAGGCATCAGCTAATGCCCTCTAGTTTCTTGCTTTGCTCCAAGTTCTCCCAATATTCGGTGACCTTATATGTGAACCTCTAAGACAGAGCATGGAATTGACTGTTATTTAAATCTTTGGAAGCTTCTTAAGTCTACCCAGAGCAGCATGAGAATTGGGATGCTAAACAAGGATCCATCACAGCTCTGCTCAAATCAGTGGAACAAAATGCCTTTCTCTACAGCCTCAGAGAACAGTTCATTCATGCTGTAATTCCTGGGCTGAAGATGTAGCTCAGTAGCAGAGTACTTTGACTAAAACACGTAAGATCCCGGGTTTGATTGCTAACAGTGTGGATGTGGGATAGGGGTACTTTAAGAAGTGGGTGTGTACAGTGTGTGTGTGTGTGTGTGTGTGTGTGTGTGTGTTGTACTTAAGGAAGTGGGTGTGTACAGTGTGTGTGTGGGGGGCATACTTCAGGAAGTGGGAGTGTACAGTGTGTGTGTGGGGGTGTACTTCAGGAAGTGGGTGTGTACAGTGTGTGTGTGGGGGTGTACTTCAGGAAGTGGGTGTGTACAGTGTGTGTGTGGGGGGTGTACTTCAGGAAGTGGGTGTGTACAGTGTGTGGGGGATGGTGTACTTCAGGAAGTGGGTGTGTACAGTGTGTGTGTGTGTGTGTGTGTGTACTTCAGGAAGTGGGTGTGTACAGTGTGTGTGTGGGGGGCGTGTACTTCAGGAAGTGGGAGTATACCAGAATGGTAGGGCAAATTCTTAGCACTCACAGGCTCTGGGTTCTGTTCCCAGCCCTGAAAACAAACAAAATACTGAAATATGATTTCCATGTAGGTTCCTGGAGTTAGAACAAATGTCACTCCTTTCCTTTTACAAGAAATAAAACTCTGATTTTTTTGTTTTGTTGAGATGGGGTGTCATTGTGTAATCTGCCTGGCCAGGAGCTTGCTATGTCCCTCTCCAAATCCACAGTGATCTGCCTGCCTTTGCCTCCTGAGTGCTAGCATTAAAGCTGTGTGTATTTTTGTTGCAATTTTCTTGAAAGAGCTTTGGTCTGAAATGAGTTGGTTCCAACTGTCAGTAAACTCTACCAAACTCTAGAGACCAATATTTAACCAAGACTGTAAGCTTCGTTAGATATTTACCATTACTCTGCTGTTCAAAAACCTCTTTCCAGTTGGACATGATGGGCACACATCTACCACCTCAACACTCACAAAGCAGAGGCAGGGAGACTGCTAAGAGTTTGAGGCCAGCCTAGGCTACACAGCAAAATTATCTCTAAACAAACAACACAAAGCCAACAGGAGTCTCTTCCTCCAGAGAAGGGAGGAGAAAAAGCAGAAATAGCCAGCATGCCGCCAGAGTCTTTGTACAAATAGCCTTAGGGGATTCTTCTGTAGGGGTCTAGACTCTGGACATCACTGGAGGGTCTTAGGGGTTTGCATCTAAGATATGAGTATCAATCCCAAACCCTTACCAAGTAAAAGAAGGTGAATAGTGAACGATGCAGTGGTTCCTGTTGCCATTCATTTGTTTCCTAGTATCTGTGTTGAAAAAACAAAAATATATGCATGCCTTTAATCCTACCACTTGGGAGGCAGAGGTAGGTGGATCTCTGAGTTCAGGGCCTGGTCTACAGAGTAAGTTTCAGGACAGCCAGGGCTACATAGAGAAATGTTGCCTCAAAAAACAAAACAACAAACAAACAAACAAAAATCATGTGTGGTGGCTTGAAAGAAAATGGTCCCCAGAGGGAGTGGCACTATTAAAAGGTATGGCTTGTTGAACTATGTGTGGCTTGGTTGGAGGAAGTGTGCCACTGTGGGGGCGGGCTTTGAGTCTCCTGTGCTCAAGATACTGATCAGTGTCTCAGACCACTTCTTATTGCCTGTGAGTCAAGATGTAAGAACTCTCAGCTCCTTCTCCAGCACCATGTCTGCCTGCATGCTGCCTTGCTTTCTGCCATGATGATAATGGACTAAACCTCTGAACTATAAGCCACCACAATGAAATGCTTTCCTTTATGAGTTACTGTGGTTATGGTATCTCTTCACAGCAATAGAAACTCTAACTAAGACATTGTGTATTTAGATTCTCGAGTTAACAGCAAGCTTTCACTCCTTAGCTCAAGAATGAGAAATTAGGAGGGAAAGGAGGAGCTGGGACTGTAGCTCAGTTGGTCGAGTACTTTTCTAGCATATATGAAAGCTCTGAGCTCTATCTCGTACAGTGTAAATTGGGAATGATGATTGTCCTAGTCAGGGTTAATATTGCTATGACAAAATACCATGATTAAAAACAAGTTGAAGAGAAAAGGTTTTATTTGTCTTACACTTTGACATTGTAGTCTGTCATTGAAGGAAATCAAGGCAGGAACTCAAACAAGGCAGGACCCTGGAAGCTGATGCTGATGCAGAGGCCATGGACAGGTGTTGCTTACTAGCTTGCTCTCATGGCTTGCTCACGCTGTTTTCTTATAGAAACCAAGACCACCAGCCCAGGGATGGCACCACCCACAATGAGCTGAATCCTCTCACATCCATCATTAATTAAGAAAATTCCCTACAGGTTTGCTTATAACCTAATCTTAGGGAGGCATTTTCTCAGTTGAGGTTACCTCCACTCAGATGACTCTAGTTTATGTCAAGTTGACATGAACTAGTCAGCACATGGTGCTTCCAGTGCTTGGGAGGTGGAGGCAAGAGGGCCAGAAGTTCAAGGTCAGCCTCAGTTTTGAATGTGAAGTCAGCTATGGATAGAGAAGATTTTGTTTCAAAACAGATGGTGCAGTGACCTCTTCAGCCTGCTTGGGCTCATATCCAGGTTCACCCCTTATGAGCTACATGACTGACCCTTCGTGAGCCTTGAACTTTCTCAGCCTCAGACTGCCTCAGCCTCATTTGTAAATGGCTCATTTATAAACTAGGAAGAACCCTACTATCTCGACATAACAGCTTCAGGAAGATTAAATTACAAGAGCCAGCTAAAGGTCTTATAGTGCCAGGCACCTTGTAAGCCCTAGCTTTGTGAGCTATATCATCATTAGTATTCAGGTCACCATCAACAGGCTTGGTTCTGGTTCAGAAAGATGAATGAGTAGTCAAGACACCCTCTGTGATCCTTGCCCATGCTAACTCATGAGCTTTTTTCCTGTCATGAATCACTTTACTTCCCATGTCCCAGAAAAAGAGAAAAGAAAAAAAGTTTAAAAAATCCTAAGTCATTTCACAAAAGTGATTTAATAAAGTCTACAAATAGAGAAAGCTTTGGGAGCCCTGCTCACATTTTTAAATATTCATACTAATAATAATAATTGTTATTATTATTTTATTTCTTGGTTTCTCAAAACAGGGTTTCTCTGTGTAGCCTTGGCTGTCCTGGAACTCGCTCTGTAGACCAGGCTGACCTCAAATTCACAGAGATCCACCTGCCTCTGCCTCCTAAATGCTGGGATTAAAAACCTGTACCACCCACCTCCTGGCTATTGAAATTATTTTAAATCATTCATGTATATGTGCATTGGCAGGTACCCAATGAAGTGAGAAGAAGATGTCAATTTCTCTGGAGCTGAAGTGACAGGCAGCTGCGAGCTGCATAACAGGGATGGTGGGTACCAAACTCAGGTCTTCTGCAAGAGCAGGATGCACTCTTAACCACTGAATCCCTTCTCCAATCCCCAATTAACATATTTTAAATTCCCTAATTTTAACAAATTGAACACCCAAACAATAAACAATGTCCCACCTGTAAATATGTAACTATGTTTACAGTAGGAAATTGAATCCTGTCTAATTGTTCCAGAAGAATCTATGGTCCTGATCCAAAGCAATAACTGTATTAGACCCCAATATCCCAGGGAAATTGGTTGTTATGAACACTTACATAAGCAGAGGATAATAGACACATTCTCTGCTTTCAACAGAAGTTGCTGTGTTGTAAATAAATCATTACATTACACCAAAGGTGCTAAAATCAGCAATCACCTGATCACCACTGGCTAGCCTTGTCTGAACTCCACTTTTTTTCCTCATTAAATGAGAAGAGAGTGAAAGAAACCTTTGCAAACTGTCCTTCATACAATGAGTTCCTGGCTGTAGGGGGTAGGAGGATGCATCCATCTCCACTTGCAGTATTAGGGAATGACTAAATTACTTTCTCCATGTACACTTATGAGGAATGATATAATTTTCTAAATCACATAAAAATACATAAACAGGAAGCAACTCTCCGCACCAGCTTCCTAAGAATTTACATAGATATGAATTTCATGAAATAACATTAGAGGGATTTTTTTTTTTCAAACGTCTTCATTCTATTTGAGTTCTGTCCACTTGTTTGTTGACACAGATTTTAGCTCTGAATGTATGGGAGACTCATATTTTGTTGAACTTTGGCATTGGTGTTTGGAACATAAGACCTTAAAAGTTACCATTTCTTACCACTGTCTCTAATAATATTAAGCTTGTATCCCAAGTCTGACTATCACATTCAAGGCTGCTTTTAAAATGTTGAGTGACCATAAAACTGGCAATGTGAATTTTATTTAAATTGATTTTGTATCTTCATCACCACTCCTTAAAATGAATCTTATTACTAGAGATAATGTATGTGTCAAAAAAAGAAGCCTCAAATGCACTTCCTGTGCTCTTGACAGGGTGACAAAATATTTCTCCTATCCTTTCCTAATTGAGCTTCAGTACAAAGGAGGACATTATAATAATATTAATAATAGTTACATGGATATTTGTAGGTACTGTGTAACCCTTCAGTCCATTTTCCCAGACAATGGTGACTACAAAGAGGCTTCAAAATAGAACATTGCACAATATGAATGCCACTTTTTTCTATCTTACATTTTAAAAACATCATTGAAATCAGAAAGTTCATTTACAAAGGACTGGCAGTTGCAATCACAGCAATAATGTAGTGCTGAGAAAAAAAGGGTAATTGGTTTGGTAAAGATCGCTTTCCATTACACCATAAAGCACTACACAATAGGAAAGGTCGCCAATTAAGCAATCATGAATACCAAGTACTGAAGCTGATGAAAATAGGGCAGTGGTTTAAATAGATTTGCAAGCAATTTACCTTTTCACAATGTTGGCAATCTGATGCAATTTGCTTGCAATTTTGTCTGCTTTCAGTAGCACTCGAAGCTGACACTACACAGACCAAATGGCAAAGAGGCCCTGCATAGAAAATGTAAAACTATCTTGGCTGCATCAGGAAACCAGAATGGTGGTTCATCAGGAAAATTACAACAATTAACATAAGTGCTGCAAAAATCAACACTTTAAATGTCACACTCACTAGTCTGTCCAAAGACTGTAAAAGTACCATCCCCATCGCTGGACTAACAGTAAATATGAAGCAATCACTAGCAAACCTTGGGCTGATGGCTTTACAATTGATGTGACATTCTCTGGGTGATAAAATAGCCTCTCATTTTACAAAAGTAAGTATTTTTCTTTTTTAGACTTAACCTGAATTATGTCAACACAAAATTTACGTTTAATTTTTTTCCCCAACTTTTTCGACAAAGCCATTTCATGCCATGGTGGGTGTAGTTGGTCTTGACATTTAAAAAATAACTTTATATTTCAGAGAATTAGAGCCAAGTTGATAAAAAATAATCCCTCCTCAAATATTGATCTGAGGCTTTCAAATGTAAATCATGGCCCAGATTTATGTGGAAAGCCATTACGGAGGGTGAGGTACAGCATGTCTGACCAGAACCTACTTTATTATCTTACAGAGGACTCCAAAAAGCATCCCTGGAGATTCCCTGGAGGACTGGCTGGAATTACAGATGCCATCACATGTCTACAGCAATGTATTCCCAGCTAAAAGTTAGACACCTTGAAAATAATTGATAACTTCTGCTTTGGCACTCATGTGAAGCTATAAATTTGTTAGGCTTCGGGGAGAATTGGCTCATAGTGTAAGCCCGATGATTTCTCAGTGAGCTGGGAGGGTCTTCTGGTGAGAGAACAAGAGGGGAATGTCACAAAGTCTAAGTTTAATTTTCATCTCAATGTTGGCTGACAGAAAGGTATTTCTCGGTTGTGTCTACAAAGAGTTATCTTCCTGTTCTTAGTGGATTGTTTCATCTTTGAGCGTAAGGACAGGGTAACATTTTTGACTCTCACGAACAGTTCTGCTTTTCTTGAGTTCAGATCATGTGATTCACACACCAGTAAAGAAACGAGAGACTCAGGCTTGGGGTAGTGGAGATAGCATGCTCACAGTAAAAATTAAACAATTATGAAAACAAGATATTGGTGAAAAGTCACTATGGAAGATGAACCCTTCCCAAAGTTCACTACTCAGTGTGATTTGCCTTTTTTCCTTTAGGTCTGCAGAGACTCATGTTTGAGAAGAGAATTCAGAACTGGCCTGAAAACTCAGGTTATCTTTAACTATGGGACCTAATGGATTGTGTTGACACGTGATTCTAGGCTCCTTTCCCAGGTGGCCTCTCCTGTCATTAATACAGTGAGTTTCATCCAATCAGGATTTTCAGTCCCCAACACTTTTTTGCCTGCAACTCTTACAATGCAATAATATTAACTCCAAAGAAAAGTTGTATCAAGCACCTCTTTCTCAGATTTGTTCAACGAACACCTGCAAGCAGCATCCAGTTAATGTAAGTCTCTGGGGTAGTCACACACACTACCCACTGAAAGCCATTCCCAGACAATGAGGATATTGACCAGAGAAATGGGGCCCAATATGGGCCATGTTTGATGTTTGGGAAGAAGTTCATTGCTTTCCTAAAAACAAGGGACTTAGCCTCCATGGGAGCTGACTACACAGTTTCTTGCAGTGTGAAGCTTCCAGAAGGAATGAGTTCCTCCTTGGTTTTAGATAGCCTATGTGCATCTGACCTCTGAAGGAAAGTGTAGATCTGCTACCTGTTTGTGGAAGACTTGGAGAGTAAGTCAGCACAGGGAAGGTATGACCTTCAGTTGCTGTCTACAGCATGACAGAAGTGATTCTCTGGAAGGTTGGCATCAGCAGGCTCAAGGTAAATTATAGGCTTGGCGTAGCAATAAGAAATTTGCTGTATCACCAATAAATTGTTCAAAAGTTTATAAAATTGCTTCCAGAGAAGCAAAGCAAACATCGAGAAGAATTAGCATTCTCTCTCTCTCTCTCTCTCTCTCTCTCTCTCTCTCTCTCTCTCTCTCTCTCTCTCTTTCTCTCTCCCCCCCCTGTGTGTGTGTGTGTGTGTGTGTGTGTGTGTGTGTGTATGTGTGTATGTGTGTGACTCAGGATGTGTAAGGGAGTAGTATACAAGAGGATAGGCAGAACCCTTTCATTAATTTTGGTAAATATAATGACCTGTGGGATTTTTTTTTTCTCAGCTGTTGATTGGTACCACTGAAAACAATTATTACTGGTTAATTTCATTGCTGGCATAGTACACAGTAAATATTTTTGTTCTATCACTCTTTATTAACTGCATAAAAGACCCTTTTGATTTTATTAATCAAATTTGTCAAAACCACACACAGCTACTCTATGACTATAAAGCACAGAGTGTCTGAATCATCAAAATGATTTCAATGCCAGTCATAGCTCATATGGTTGACTCCAAAGATCCGAATTTAGTGGAATCCAGAACTCAGACTTGGAGTTAATTGAAAAAGTTACCAAAGAGGAGATTTTAGAGTGTTTGGGTTGATGTCTATACTCACTGTAGTTATTTCCTAATCCAATGTAATAATGTGAGTGAAGATTGTATAGATTATTACAAGGCTGCTCAACTAGATTCACTCCACCCCCCCCCAAATAGTTTCCTCTGGAGGTTAACATTTATCTGAATAAATATTTTAATTAGACTTTTCATAAGACATTTTCATCATCTCTTAAGAAAGCAATGAAATGAAAGCATTATTTTTTAAACTTTTAAAAAAATTATTTTATTATTTTCTGTGTATGAGTGTTTTGCTTGCATGTATGTTTGTGGCTACATGTGTGCCTATGCCCTTTGAGGCCAGAAGAAGGTGGTGGATCTCTTGAATCTGGAGTTACAGACAGTTGTGAGTGGCATGTAGATGCTGAGAATTGAACCAAGTTCCTCTTGAAGAGCAACCAATACTCTTAACCACTGAGCCATCTCTTTAGCCCTGAAAGCATTATTTTTAACGAACATTTAAAATATGAAAATAAAATTGACTCAAGTGCCAGCTGTGAAGCCATGTGGATTAAATAAAATCAGATATTTTTGGTTGTTTGTTTTTTTATCCTGCTCTTCATCCCTGTGCACTTGTAGGGAAATCACATTTTTATGTCTAAATTTCATCTTTTTTAAAGTGAGGACAGAAATCTCACAGGAATTTGTGTGAATTGTAAGAGCTGTGGATTAGAAATGGCACATATCAGATGCTTAAATAAAGAGCCTGGGCCTGTAGTCATGCTGGCTGTTTTAGCTGTGAATGATGATGGTTGGGAAGTCTAGCCTGGTAAACATCCAAATGTCTCTGTGACTCAGGTTTGTTTGTTTGTTTTCAAATGCTAATAGGTATCCAGAGCAAAAAATGGAAAATAATTACTAGATTTGAGTGAGATAATCTGTATTAAGACATTTGAAATGTGCTGTAAAATTGAAGAAGTGTTTAATATCATAATCAGAAAGAGGGGAAAAGTCTCCTAGAAGGTACTCTTCACATTGTAACTTTCTTTTTTGGTGGTTATAGTCACCACATAAGACACTTTACCATCAATTATCTACCATGTATTGACAGCATTCCCAAAAATCTATTCTGCCTAGAAATGCTATGTATGGTCGTCCTAATTCATGTAAGCAGAGTCTGGTGTCCACACAATGGCAAAAATCAACTATCAATGTAATCTTAGAAAGTGTCCTATTGTTAAGCAATGCATGGCTATGCTACAGAATAGTTTTGAAACTGAAACAATTTGAATTCCAAAGGCTTGGCGTGTGCTTGGCAAATGGACCTTAGAGTTTCTCTCAAATCTGTAGAATTAAGCAGATTTGTGCTCTTGCAGTGTTTCTTGTATTAACAGTTCTGATAGCCTAGGAATCAATGCAGAAGGTTGGAGAGAAGGCTGGGAAAGTATGTGGGGAAGGAGCAAGAACTCAGAGCTCATGGTCCAGGCTGTCCGAGCATCACTGAGTCTCCAAGCAGGGATGCAGTGCAACTCTAAATCTAGAACAAGTTGCAGACAAGATGAGGCCCAAGAGACTACAATGTCTGTCAGGGATTACAGATCGGGAGACATCATTGAGAGGAGGAAGGATATGCGTCTGTGAATGGTGAACATATATATATACACATTTCTTATCACAAGGTACCTGAACTCTCTAAACCAGCCTCTAGTGATCCCCAACTAACCTATAATGGCTTCTCTAGGCAATAAGAGATAACTATAGTTCCCTGTGACTCACTGAAATTTAGTCAAAGTAGATGTATTTCCATCAGACCTGTGAATCCTCAAGATCTGTGCTACATAATCCACCACCAAACCATATACCGAGTCCCTGATACCTCATGGGACATGTACAGAATCCATGGTCTCCACCTCTAGTGACCCTACAGTCTAGTATAAGAGATCATGGCACCCTATTGTAAGCAAATATATAAATAAAAGTATGGGAATCATAGGTTCCTTAAAGAAAATGAAGGCATTAAGGTTGATGGGTGAGTAGATATTGGCGATGCCTCTGAAGCTGTAATCCAGAGTATAATGTTTCAATAAACATTGCCCTTTTCTTCAAGCAAGGCTGATAATGACATCAGAGAGCTGGTGCTTGAGACCATACTTAAATATTTCCTTAGTTCTGCTTTGGATGTGTGGGGGAAATATTTCAATGTGAAAGAACAAAATAAGAAATGAAGAAATGGAAGGAGGGAGGGAGGGAGAAACCCAGTCCCCTCCCCCCAAGGCCAGCAATCTCAAGTCCAGTTGCTACTGGAGACTATTCAGAACTTAAAGTGACCCTGTCTAGTTTCAGACTCCCTGATGCTATGAGTAAGGGAGTTTCCTTATATAGCTTTTCATACAGCATACTCTCTATTCCTGGACCTCAGCATGCATTGTAATTCTCCCCCATATATGCTTACAACACAATAATCCTATACTCAAATTATCTTGAAAGGACAAGTTGAAGTCAGAACGGTTGATTTTTCATCCCTCTGAGGCCCAATCACACTCTAAGGAGAAACAATGATGTCATCTTCATGACCTTAGTCTTCCAGGCTGAACCTGAACACAGCCCCAGGTCATCCTTAAGAGCAAATGAGGATGTCTCCTGCTAGGGATGCTTCAGACTCTGCTTTCCAGTTCACTGGAAGGGTAGACAGTTTAATCAGGAAGTTACAGTCTGTACATTAGTGAAAGTTTGTATTTGCATTAGAAATCTCTGTATACACTAGGCTAAATAAACCTGATACCATCACATCTTGTCCTGTGTGGCTGACTACAGTCACTTTTTCTGCCATGGAAGTTCCATTTGCAGAACTCTCAGTCCTTTCTCTACCTGTCCCAGGCTCCTTTCAATACCTACCCATACATCATTGTGTCCACAGTGCTCTGCAGCAGCTCTCGTTGCAGCTGGGATCTACTGCTATTTAAAGCAAGCACAACAAAGACCAACTCTTCAGCAGCTTTGGGTATAGTCGCCACAGAATGGTGACTTCAGGTTTCGAAGGGTCTTTCCAAGGGAGGCCTTGGGGCTAGGATTATCAAATGTCATAGACCAAACTTGTCTAACAGCCTCCTTGCCATGGAGCTACTTTATCTCCTGGCTCCCAAGTTTGGTGGGAATAAAAATTGCACAGATGGGCCTATAACTGACCGTGGCCTGCCCCATTGTATGTCCAACCATCTCTAATTACAGCAACACATGAAAGGAAGAGATTTGAAAGGGCAGGTGACGGGAGAGGAGAAGAACCTGTTTGACTTAAACAGCACAGGATCCCTCACCATCAGGCCTGATGTACATCAGCCTGACAGCTAATTAGGGTAGACATGAATTTTTCCAATGTAACAGATGTTCGCTAATCAGGCCAGATTTGGAGCCCTTGCGCCAGCAACATTTCATGCACAATTTAACTATCTAAAAGGAATAAACTACTTAATGCATTGTGCTGAAGGCACAGCTGTTTCACAATCAGAAAATTTGCTGTCAAAGATGTTCTCTTTAAAACTGACATGTTTTTATATAACTCTGATGGGGTGTTTATAATGTATTAATAGTTGTCAGCGAGAGCTGCTGTCATCATCAAGGAGTAAAATATTTCTGAAGGTATATTAAAATGAACAGGCTCCTTTCTCTTCCCCCAAAATCCATTCAGATAATTTAACTAGGTTGAATGTGGTCTGCTGGGTTCCAGGGTGTATTTGAAACAAAGGACACCAATGTATGCTTTCAGCGTGTTCTAAAATTAAGACAAAACCCACGCTCATGCCTGGCTTTTGGCTTAATGGCTTAAAATAATCATAATTCCACATTTGGTTGTAAAGGTGGAATTCTTAAAAAATCGTTCTATTTTTGTGGAAACCCACTGGAGGGACAGCATTTCCACATCAAAAATGTTTTATTGAGGGAAATGAGGTTTGCTCCTCACAAGCACACACTAATGTAGTCATGTAATGAAAATGCTTCTCTCTCTCCTCTCTCTGACTTCTTCTACTCTCCCTTGTAATTCATTTACTAATTGACCCTCTATTATTACAAATGACTGATAAATATAAACTTGGAAATCTTTGTATTATCTTTTCCCAGGCAGTTTAGTCTTGTTTTTTTTGTCACTAGCACTTATCAACAAAAGTTTACATCTTTTTGAAGTATGGGTGTGGAAGTCTTCAAGTTGTGTTTGAAGGAAACATATACTGTGTGCCATTGACTTCAGGTTGTACAACAAAAACAGGTTGCAGGGCTGTAGTGAGCTCTACTGCTTGTATAATTTAGTAATTTGCTTATTTTAGTAATGCACTTTATCAGTTTTTTTCACCATCCTATGAGGCATAATTGTGCACTTTATTTTCAACCAGTGATGTTAAAAGTGTCATGAATTATGCTTTATTTGACAGGAGAGCCACGATCGATGGTTTATGTAGTTTCTATGGAGACTGGGTCACTATGACCCTCTTTTTCACGCACAGGCCCACTTGTACTTGTGACTTCTGAGGGCAGCTATGCTGAACTGATTGGATCAGTAGCTCAGCTCTGATAAATTCAAAAATGAGGTCTTCAAATTCCAGTCTCAATTAAAGAACTCTCCTCAGGGCTGATGGAGGAGGCCAGGATTTTCTGCTATGACTGAAGAGCATTCTGTTACATTTTTCTGGTAGGATGAGCTTGTAACTAAAAACTATCTGCCGATCAACCGTGCACAGTGTCACATTTCTAGAAGATGATGCCCATGCCACACCCAGAAAGAGAGTTTCCTATCTGTGTCCCAAAGCAGATCAGCCCTGAGAGTTGTTCAAAACAAACTATGAAAGATTGGAGATAGATTGTGCTGATGCACCACCCTCCCTGGAGATGTTCTCTGTAAACACATTTCTTACTGTCATCCTTATGAATATCTTAAAGATACATATCTGAGTATTCAAGACAATTTCTTAGTCACCAGTAGTTTTTCTTTTATATGGGGCATGTTGTCAGCTGTCTTAGTTATGGTTACTATTGCTGTGACGAAACACCATGAACAAAAGCAACTTGGGGAGGAGAGGGTTTATTTCACTCACAGTTCTGTATGACAGCTCATCATCAACAGCAGTGAGGGCAGGAACTCAAGCGGGGCAGGAACCTGGAGGCAGGAGCGGATGCAGAGGCCATGGAAGAGTGCTGCTTACTCGCTTGCTCTCCATGGCTTGCTCAGTCTGCTTTGCTATAGACCCCAGGACCAACAACACAGCGACAATGTCACCCACAATGGGCTGGGCTCCCCCATCAATCACTAATTAAGAAAAATGCCACACAGGCCTGCCTATAGCCCAATCTTATGGAGGCATTTTCTCATTTGAGGTTTCTTCCTTTCTGATGACTCCAACTTGTGTCAAGTTGACATAGAACTAGTCAGCACGTGAGCTAACCTGTAGGTAAAGCTTTAAAAAATTCACATGTATCATAGGGCTACCTGTTTCCTCTTTGATGATTCAGCTTGAAATGTACATACTTCATAGGATAATTTGAAAAATTTAAAGATCTTCTATAGATTTAGATTTCACTCAGGGTAAGATCAGTATCACTTCCTATTATCTAGCAAACGCTTCTCCCCTGGTTCTTCCATCTCTCCAAGGGCTTTCACTGGCCTCCCTGGCTCCTGTGCTCTTGCCCACTGCACCCTGCTCCCTGAATCGGAGTGTGGGGTCTTTACCCTCAGTATTTTTTATTCACTTTTTTAGACCTAGCATGTTCTCCTCCCTTCTCGATTTGTCTGACTTCTCTTCACTCGAGTCATCTTAACTGGAGCTTACTCACTGAAGTCTCCCTGGAACCCCTGACCTGTGCTTCCACTTTCCCCGCCCCCATCATATTGTGTTCTCATTTTCTTGTTGTCTTCATGGAACTCATCCAAATAAAGAAGTTCATTTGCATATTTGCTCACATTTTGGTCTCCATTTCTGGATAACCACTCCAAACCCTCTATACCCAAGAAATTGGATATAGTAGCCACTAACCACATGTGGCTATTTAGATCTATATTGGGTAAAATTTAAATGAGATATAACTAGAAATATCATTGCTAAGTTTTTCTCATTAGCTCAGATATGGAACATTTTTTTATATAAAATGTAATGATCTAACAGACACCAAAAGAAAATCTTGACATCTTCTGTACTTCTAGGGTCTAGACTAGCAAGTTGCCTATTACAGCTCTGTTTGTTCAGTGGATGGATGGATTGGTAGACAGACTGCTATTTATAAGTAATTACTAAAAATCATGATAGTCCAGCTAATATAATATTATAGTTTCTACTTAACCTTACACAATACACTGAATAATTTCAGTAGGATAAGACCTAAACTGTATATCACTATAATATAGCTAATATAATTTCACTTTTTTAGAGACTCATTTTCATATTAACTTGTAATAGAACCACAAGAGTATCAGGATCTCTCCAGAATCAAAGAAAATATAGGCTATAGATCAAAGAATTAGTGAAATCAAAAAGAACAGGCACTGAGATTCAAAAATTCAAGTTCAAATCCATACTGATACCCCACTCTCTGCTTGTTTTTTTATCTCAGCCTCCAAAACTCTCATTTTTCCCACACACAAGTTGGAAGAAGAGAACAGACATCACAGAATTGTTCTACTACGGATCAGATGTCATTGGCTTGTCGTAGGCCTGCACTCCATGATAGCTCCCATTCTCACTCCTGGTAAGTTAAGGGTGTGATCACACCATGGACATGAGATCCCAGGACACCACGTGCATGTGTTTTTACATATAATCTATCCATGTCTTTCTGAATACTGTAAATCACCTCAGGCCTACTTATCACACCTACCACACTACAAATGCTGTGCAAATAAATGCTATGCTGTGTGTTTAGGAGGAAATAATGACATGGGAAAAGTCTCTGCTGTTCAGTACTGACTTCGCTTTTTCAAGTACTTTTCCACCCCCCGACACTCCCCCGGAGCTGAGGACCAAACCCAGGGCCTTGTGCTTGCTAGGCAAGTGCTCTACCACTGAGCTAAGTCCCCAACCCCTTCTTTTCCTCTTCATTTGATTTAGCTTATGGGTGCAGAGCCATGGAGGACAGACTGTACTACAAGGGACATGATTGAGAGTTTTCTGTGAGACACCTGCACAAGAATATATAATAGGCAAAGGTCCTGAAGAGAAAAGCTTAACTTCTGTGACACTTTATGGATGGTACGATAGGATGATACATTTTTTTTTAATGCTTTGACATCATTTAAAAAAAAAAAAAAAAGCCTTGGAAAGAGAGAGCTTCTGAGCCTCAGGCTGGCCACTTCTGACCCGCACTTCTCAGAATAAGCTTTGCAAACTAGCTTTCCACTCAAATGACATCTCTCATTTGTTTCACATGTGTGTCTGCAACTTACAGTTACCACTTTATTGCCATTTCTCTCTCTTCTCCACTAGCTCAGAGCATTGGCCAGAACACTGAATAAAACTAAACCAGTCAATAAACAAAATGAAAGGCTAGGTTTCTGTGACCCTCGCTGATTCTCTCCAAAGCTCCACATCTCAGCTTCTGTGGTTACAACTCTGGGGCTTCAGTTCTGCTTCTGTGGGGGGTCTTTGGGATGCTGCTGGGTCGAGACCCTTGGTTAAATCAGGTGGAACAGCTTTTGTCACTTGCATGTCCCTCAAAGGAATGTGGTTTTGCAGGTGTGTTTATCTGTAAGAAAAATCCTCAGAAGTAGTGTTGCTAGGTCAAAGGAGGTAGGCATTTATTCCTTTCAATGATAACAGTCTCCTAGACTTTCAGATGTGCATCCATTTACACCATCAACAATACAGCAAATTATCTGTTTCCCACAGGCTTATGAAGTAAATGTTCTTGCATTTCTATATTTTGGGAAAATCTGAGATTTTGGTGGTATACTTTTGAACTGAGATATATTGTTAGAATTTTACATTTCACTTACATTAAGTGAGGTTCTGTTTTAAATCTAGGATATACTCATTTTCTATTTACTCTTTTCCAATTATCATTATTACTTCCAGTTTTAGTTATTTTTAGGATGTTTTGACTTGTTAGGACAATTAGCCATTTGATTGACATGTAATCATTTTCTAGCTTATTACTTTTCTCTAGACTTGCTTACTGATTTTGTTTCTATTCCTAGGGGTTTTTTTCCCTATAAATTTACTTAAATTTTATATTATGGTCTTTGAATTTTATTTTTAAATGTATTTTTATTACTTTTTAATTTATGTCTATGTGTGTAAGTGTGTACAGGTGTTCGTGTAGGTCAACAGTGCCAGATCCCCATGGAGCTGAGTTACAAGCAGTTGCAAGCTGCCTGATATGGGTGCTGGGAATTGAACTCAGGTCCTCTGGAAGAGCAGTAAATGCTCTTAACCACTGAGCCATCTCTCCAGCCCTCTAGCCCTTCCACGTGCACACTGACTTGAGAGCCCACTTGATTGATTCTTGGACAACAAGCATCTAGAAAGACTTTCACTTTCATCAGTTGGTGTAAACATTTGGAATTTAGCCAGTCAGAACCTTTTGCCCTTTCTCTAACTATCTGTGCACTACTCTTCCTTCCACATCAAGTTTTCCAAATTGCAGAACATTCCAGTCACCTTGAAACTGATGTAAGTACCTTATTCTGCCTTGCCTTGCCCTAATTTGTAAAACTTGATTTGTCTGCAAGACCCACAGAAACCACAACACTTTCAAAGAAAGAGCAGAGGACAGCACTGTCTAACCGAAAGTGGTGTGGGACAGAGATACATGTATAGGGAGATGGTACATGTTTGTGGGAAGGATACTATGTGTGGGAAGATGGTACATGTCTAGAAGAATGATGCTGTGGGGGGGGGAGATGGTACATGTGTAGAAGATGATATGACGTGTGGGGAGATGATACATCTATGGGAAAGCTATGTACATGTGGAGAGATAGTGCTACACATATGGAGAGAGGATACATGTGTAGGGAGAGGATACATGTGTAGGGGACAATATAACACATAAGGGAAATGCTATTATCACATATGTGAAGACAGTGATGAGAATGACTTTTAAGCTATAGAAAATGTTTATTATGTATTAATTTTAAAGATATATGTAAGGGCTTGGAGAGATGGCTCTGTGGTTAAGAGTATGTGTTGCAAGCCCGGCAGTGGTGACACACACTTTTGATCCCAGCACTTGGGAGGTAGAGGCAGGCCAATCTCTGTGAGTTTGAGGCCAGCCTGGTCTACAGAGTGAGTTCCAGGAAAGGCTCCAAAGCTACACAGAGAAACCCTGTCTCAAACAAACAAATAAACTAACAAACCAAAAAAGTTGCTCTTGCAGAGGACCCAAGTTCAATTTCCAGCATCTACTTGGCAGATCACAATCTTCTATAACTCAAGGTGATGCCCTCTTCTTAAGTTTGTGGGCACCAGGAACACACACAATGCACAGACATATATGTAGGCAACATACTCAGACACCTAAAAAAATAAAATAAACACATAAAAATACGATACATAGTATTTTTTCTTTAAGATTGTACACTTTTATTGAGTAAATCTTCCCAGTTATAATACTTTTTAAAGAACAATTTCATGCTCAAGGAACAGCAATAGAATAATTATCTTTGTTGGCCAATGAAGTTAACAATGTAACAATGTAATAAATAAAGGACCATTAGGAATTTTTTCAAATTAATAATATATCATCTCTACTGTGCAAAATCCCTCACACTACTCCATCCTCAGCAGCAATTATAGATTTCTTCTGTCCTTTTCTCATAGCACTTCATACAAACTTCCATTTTAGCATTTTGTTCTAAATTACAGCATTGTCATTTGCCTGTCACTCCACTGAGCTATCAGCTCCTTGTTCATCTTTGAAGCTCAAACAATAGATAAGAATTGCTGGCTCTTAGTAAGCAAACAACAAATGTCGGTGGAAGAGAGGAAGGCAGGAAAAGAAGGCGGGGGTGGGGGTGGGGGGAGATAAGTATTCAATGGTATCAGAAGAAATGTCTGCTGGAAATTGGGGAATGTGAATATGAATGGAATTGTTTGTTAAATGGCCAGAGATGAGTGTGTGCCGTCCACCAAAGCACACTGCTCAAGACCCTCTGTGTCTCACATAATCCAGGCCCAATCTTTCTAGTGGATATCTGGCAGCTAGAGTAATCTTATTAAAAGGATGTCAGTTCATACCTCCCCTCTGGTCAAAGCCTTTCCCCCATTCCAGAGTACATGTTAGTATTTTTACAATTTCTCTGGCCTGCATGGTATGGCTAGCCGTGACTTTTATGAACTCTTTTAACTATTCCTTTTGAATACCACCCCAACTCCTGTCCATACTACCCTCCTCCAACACACTGGAAACATTCCTTTTTTTTCTGAAGATAGCTCTGTGATGCTCTTAACTTTTCAAGTAACAAGTAAATAAAAAAATATCTTCTCTGTGCCCTATATAAAATAGGTGCTAATCTGGCATTCCCCCATCTACTTTCCTTGCTTCATTTTTTTTTTCAAAGCACATGTGTCCTTTTACTATAAAATTTAATATAAGAAAATATTTTGTTTACCCTATTAGAATATGAACTCATGTTGCCGGGCGGTGGTGGCGCACGCCTTTAATCCCAGCACTTGGGAGGCAGAGGCAGGCAGATCTCTGTGAGTTCAAGGCCAGCCTGGGCTACCAAGTGAGTTCCAGGAAAGGCGCAAAGCTACACAGAGAAACCCTGTCTCGAAAAACCAAAAAAAAAAAAAAAAAAAAAAAAAAAATGAACTCATGAAGGAAGGGATGTCTAATATAAATTAATTGTCTAGTGAATAGTTACTAAGTGATAAAATAAAGATATGGTCATGAAATAGATGTCTACTGTGGGCCTTTTTTTCATTTGTAGCTATCACTATATTGAAGACATTTATTTTTTTACTACTAATTAAGTATTCTTATCATTAAAGGATTATCAAATACTTTATCTGCATCAGTTGAGATCATAGTGTGGTTTTGTTCCTCATCTGTTAATGTAGTTTATTATTGTTTTAAATGTTGAGCTATCCTTATATTCTCAGGAATAAATCTTACTTGGTAATGGTATATAATCTTTCTAACATGCCATTGAATTTGGTTTGCTAGCATTTGGTTAAGGATTTCTGCACCAATGATCAGAAAGGAGGCTGATCTGTAGTGCTTTCCCCTTGGACTAGCCTTATCTGTGCTTGGTATTAAAGTAATGCTGACCTTGCAGAATGAGCTACCAACTTTCCTGATCTCTTTAATTTTTTTAAAAATAAGTTTGAGATGGATTGGTAATAGTTCTTCAAATTTTGGGTAGAAATCCTCCACAAAGCTATCAGGTCTAAGGCTTTTTTATGTCCAAACTTCTTTTTTTAATTACAATCTTAATCTCTTTATAGTTATGTAGCCACTTACATCCAGGATTTGTCTCTTCTGCTTCGGTCTTATTATTGTGCTTGTGGAGATGTGCCTTCTTCATCTCATTTACTCAGTTACCCCACAGCTACTTGCTTTTTGGCTACTATGGAATAATGTGTCAGTTCCAAAGCTATAGTGTCTAATTTGACTTGGTATCAATTTAACTTCAATATCATGTAAAAGCTTTGCTTATAGTTCTGTCTCCTCCTCCTTGAGAAGTTGTCATAAATTACATGTTTAAACATTGTGGGTCCTAAAACATAAGCTAACAAATCTTTTAAATGCATTAGTCTCTTAAATTGTGTTAAACAAAACAAAACTAAACATGGAACTATACTAATAAAAATAGCTTTTAAATTAATACATTTAAAAATACATTTAATGATGAAGAAAACAAAAGTTGGAGTTGCAAACTGCTATGACAACACCATTGCCTCTTGTCATTGCCCAACCGTTTACTGTTGCTGAGATCTTTGTATCTTCCTGTGACCCCTGCCTCACTCTTCTCTCCAGCTACTCAACCTAATCATAGAAGTTCTGCTTCTCAGGCCTATTTCAAGTGTTCACATCTTCACAACAACCTCACAAACAGGCACTGGCCCAATTCTAATTTCATACACAAGGAAATGGAGGCATCAGTTCTCTCTGTAACTTGTTGGGCCCAGTAGAAAGTACATGACCTATTTCCTTCTGTGGGTTCCAGAGTCAGACTTCTTGTTCTTTGTCATTACTTCATCTGGCTTCTAAGGATTTGTCACATCACTGCTTAAAAGCTAAGTGGCTTCTCATCCCTCCCAAAATAATGCTCAGATTCTTTGCTTTTCTTGCCAGGTAACTGACTTAAGCTCCAAACCCCTTGCCCTGATCCATTGCTCCACCATCAAGCTTCCAGGTCTTTGAATGTGCTGACTCAAACCCATGCTAACCTTAACACTGTCACTAATACCCATCCCTATTTACCTAACTTGTCCTATTTCCTCTTTGAGGTCTCACTGTGAAAGGCTGCCTGGTGAGCTCAGGGCATGATCCACTGTGCTTCTATCCCTCGAGGCTGTGAGGTCCCAGGGTAAGTGTGTCCAGTCCTGTGCCAATGGCTCCTAATCTCTACTCTGAGCTCTTCTTGAAATTCAGCTCTGTGGATCTAATCACTGCTATCTCTGCATGGGAACCATCATTAGCCCATGACTTGCCCAAGTCCCACATTCATAAATAACCCTGCTGCAGGTCTTAGTTCTGTTGTCTCTGAAATATTCCATACCTACCAATATGTCAGTCTTATAATAAGAGTCCACATTTCCATTCTTGCCACATGCAGCAAGCAGTGCAAATATTTAAAATCTGAGCCATACAGTGCTTTCTCCAACTCAGAATATTTCTGCTCTCTCAATGCCTCCACACTTCACTGATCTTACTCCACTCCTATTGACTGTACATGCATCCCATGCCATCTAGGACTGGCTTCACCTGTGTGTAACGGAAAACCCCAAGTGAAGATGCAGCTGTTGCTTCTTTTACTCTCATATAAAACAAATCAAAGCCTAAATAATCTGGTATCATCGAGACATGGCTTGTATCATGTGATCCATGATATCAACTGGATCTCCAGCCATTACAGTCACATTCCAGACAGAGAGGAGGTCACAAGGCATTCTTCTACCCTTTAAGGTTAAGCATGTTTTATTCTATTGGTCAATCCCATCAACACAGCCACATCACTCGCAGAAGCTGTCTAATGGTTTCTTTTTACTATTGAATAATACTTTATGTATAGGCATATCACACAGACTATTTAACCATCCACTGAGGGTGTTTGTGGTGTTTCTAATTAGTTATTACAAATAAAAGCATTGCACATTCTGGTATGAGTTTAGCATTAAGGTAACATTTTCAATTCTCTAGGGGAAATGCACAGCAAGACCATTGCCAGATGTAATAAATGTTTGTTAATATTGTAAGAAGCTGTCATGATCTATTGTTTTACAAATACCAGGGACTTTAGGTGATGGAGTTCCTCAGGTCTTCTCAGTAACCCTTGTTTTTTTTTTTTATCTGAGGTCTTCTCACATATGCACAGTGATGTTTCCTTGTAGTTTTAACTTGCCTCTCTTTCCCACCTAATAGCACCAAGCACCTACTGTTTAGTGTCATCTCTGCCTGTTTCTGTTTCTGTGAAATGCCACTTTTTGTCTCTGGTCTATTTTCTAGTTCTCCTCCTCCTCCTCCCCCTCCTCCTCCTCCCCCTTCCCCTCCTCTCCTTCCTGTTGTTTTAAGCATTTTTTAGGTTTTTATATATGTGCCTATTGTCAAATGTGTTTTGCTCAGTCTGCAGCTTTTTACTTGTTTTAAGGGGGTTTAGTCCAATTAGTATTTGTTCCTGTTATGGTTGGGCTTTTGATATCAAGTCGAACACTCTTGCCCTAACTCTGGTTCCCAATGGTTGTATGCGTGTATATGTGTGGTGTGTGTGTTTTATGCATGTATCTGAACATGTGAGTGTCTTGGTATATGCACCTGTGTGTGTGTGTGTGTGTGTGTGTGTGTGTGTGTGTGTGTGTGCCAGAGGTTGACACTGGCATCTCTATTACTCTCGCCCTATTTTCACTGAGCTTAGAGTTCACTCATTGCCTAGGATCCCCAGGATGGTTTGTCAGTCTCCCAGCACTGGTACTATAGGCTTAAGTTAACACATCCAGTGTGCTGAGAATCCACACTCAGGCTCTCGTATTCACACGGAAGGCATTTTACTCACTGTGCCATCTCCCCAGCTCCCACTTTTCTTTTGTGGTGCCAGGTGTCAAAATTAGGGCCTTGAATACGTGAAACAAAAGCTCTTCCACTGACCTTCACTTTGTCCTTGTTCCATATGTTTTTCTAAGTACTTAATTTTGCATTTTTTGGTATAATTTCGTGATCTGATCTGACTTGGCTTTTAAGTTATTAGAATTAAATTGAGGTTATTTTTGCATATAAAGATACAAATATAGGACATATTGTTACATGAATCTTAAAAGTTCTTATTAATAAAATCAAACCTGAAGCCAGGTACTGGGGTCAGTGCTGGAAGATCAGTGAAGCAAAACAAGCCACAGCCACCTCACCTAGCCAATTCCTCAGGTGATCCTGTTTCCTCAGACTGGAAGCTTCTTTGTCCTCATTCGAATGGATCTCAGCTGAACTGTTACTCAAAAGCCTGAAAGCTTAACCAGCTCTGGTTCCTGGTCCTCACGCCTTATATACCTTTCTGCTTTCTGCCATCACTTCCTGGGATTAAGGCTCACTTTTTGGGATTAAAGGCATGTGTCACCATGCCTGGCTGCTTCCAGTGTGGCTTTAAACTCACAGATCTCTACCTCCCAAGTGATAGATTAAAGGCATGTGTGCCACCATTTTCTGGCCTCTATATCTAGTGGCTGTTCTGCTCTCTGGCCCCAGATGAGTTTATTAGGGTACACAATATTTTGGGGAACACAATACTACCACAACATATTTTTAAAGCAGTCATTAAACAATAATTGTCCACACACACAGGAGACAATGGCTAATAAAAGCCAGAAGGGCTCACTAAAATCAATCCAGGCCAAACTACTTTCCTTCCTCCTCTCTCTCCCTCTTCTTTCCTTTCTCCCCTGTTCCTTCCCTTTGTCCCTCCCTTCCTTCCTTTTTCCTTTTCTCTCCCTTTTCCTTCCCTCCACTTCCTTTTTGTGTTAGGAACTAAGCCTAGGGCCTCTTGCATGCTGGGTAAGTGTTCTACCACCGAGGTTCATTCTTTACCTTTTGTTTTCTAAAATAAGTTTGTTGTTGTTGTTGTTGATACTGGGAGATACTGGAATGTTGACAAAGCACATATACTAACATACCTACTCCTGAAATAATACCTGGTACCAAGAGGTAGTACCATAATATTTGATACTTGCAGGATTTATGGGGTGGAGATTTGTAGAATGATACATTTTAAGAACATTTCAAAGTAGGTGTGAAGAAGGAAGGCCAAATGCCTGCCATCATACCTTTTGAGAAATGCTGAAAGGGCAACATTACTTGTTTCAGTATCAATGAAAAGTGAGAGGATAGTGAAACTAGGCAGGAAACCATATAAAAAGCAAATGAATGAATAAATAAATAACACACACACACACACACACACACACACACACACACACACACCAAAATATAAAGTAGCCTGGAAAACATTCAGTGTAAAAAGATTAGGAGATGAATTTAAAATGTTCAGCAAACCATTATATAGAAATGGAAGGTAGATTCTAGACGGATTTAAGGGCCTCCAAGCTCAGACAACGATTGAAAGCTTGATTTCAGCCCTATATAGAAAAGACATTTCTAAAACATTGTGCTAATAGATCATGGGGTGATGTTGCTCAAAACAAAGTCAACTTTTCATTAATACAATGGTATGATCTTTAATGAGCACTGGCTACAATGACCTTAAATGTCTGTGTACAGGATTAAAGGAGCTGAGATTTGCTGGAGAAGGGTTTTCTTATTTCCACAAGAGGTCAGATAGGGTTTCCTAGCATGGAACATACATGTTTGACTTCTTCAACAGTTGGTATTGTTGACCTTTGAAGATAGGAGGAGGGATGTGGAAGTTCAATCATCTTGTTAAGAAGTATGCTGGATGTTCTTCATCAACTTGACACTAGAGTCAACGGGGAAGAGGGACTCAATTGATGCTTGGCCTGTGGGCAAATTTGTGGGACATTTTCTTGATTGATGATTGCCATGGAAGGCCCTAGCCTACTGTGGGTGGTGCTACTTGAGGGGTAAAGGTGGGCCTGGGTTGTATAAGAAAGCAAATGGAGCTAACCATGGAAAGCAACCCAGGAAGCAAAGTTCCTCCAAGGAGTCTGAGTCAGTTCCTGCCTCTAGGTTTCTGTCTCCAGGTTCCTGCCTTCAGGTTCTTGCCTCTAGGTTCCTGCCTTGAGTTCTTGCCCTGGCTTTTCTTGATGTAATGAGGAAGGGAAGCCAAATAAACACTTTCTTCCCTAAGTTGCTTTTGGTCAGAATGTTCTGCCACAGCAACAGAAGAACAAACCAAGACAGGAAGTCTGCAAAACTGGTGGTGATAACTCGTAAACCAACTCTCCAGTTAAATTGTTCCAAGCGGTCCCCTGACCTTTACATACATTCAGTGGCATACATGAGCATGCTCGAGCAGACACACACACACACACACACACACACACACACACACACTAAAATGTAAAGTAATAATATAACAAAAGATAGGTATGATGGCACAGGCCTATAACTCCATCTCTCCAGAGCTGATCCTGACTTTAAGGGCAGCTGGAACACATAGTGAGACTGTATCTCAAATAATAAATAAATAGTTTTTAAATTTTAAAAATAGTTAATTTGATGAATATACACAAGCAGACATGAAAACATCTAAATGGAAAAATTATTATTTTGTCCCAATAGTGAAGAATTGTTCCTTGTATGCAGTTTCTCTCTGGAGAAAAAAATGACCATGAGTTGCTATAGGAAGCTCTGAAAGCAAGTCTTTTTTAGGGCTCAATCGTGTTGCTTTTTCACCCAAGAAAAAGTAAGGTGTTCCTTTTCCTTCCACAAGGAAACCAATTAGCATTTACTGTGCCATAGCTGTATTAAAATACTTGTTCCTGTTATGAGGCTGTGACACATTGAAAGAGATGATTTGTTCAGTTCATTGCTTTTAATAATATAACCTCACAAAGTCATGCATTTATTTACTCAGGGACTTTCTTGCCTTGATTTATCACTTGATGCTACTTTTGGGGTTTTGTTTGTTTGTTTGTTTAAGACAGGGTTTCTTTGTGTAGCAGCCATGACTATCCTGGAACTCACTCTGGAGACAGACTGGCCTTGAACTCACAGAAATCTGTCTGCCTCTGTCTCCCAAGTGCTGAAAAGTTGTTCTGTGAAACTTCCCAAAGAATAAAATTTCCCTCTATGATTTGGAGCAGCTAAGAGCAGGTCAAAGTATCAGCACACTGAGATGAACAGCAAATCCACACACTTTCCCCTGTACCCCAAACTCATCTGCCACTGCTCCAGCACACGGGGTGGTTGCAGTGGAACAGAAGGGGGACACATAGCTCCATCCACAGAGTGCGTCTTGGTTTCCCATGGCGTCCTCAGAAACCCCACAATGCAGATTTTGCGGTGGTTGCTAACCAGCTGGGGCTCCAAGTTTCTCAGAGAAATAGCCTGATTAGAAAATCATCGTGCTTCCTCCTCGCTGCTCTCGCCACACCTGCACCTCTCATTTCCTCTAAGGTACAGTGGCAAAACTGCATCTTTCAACCCCGTCTCTTTTATCTGATGTAGTGGATGACAGGTAATCTAGCTGAAAGTTCCGACAATTGCACCACCAGAAAAACACTGGCTGATGAAATCCAAGCAGTTATCACACTAACCATCACCTGTCAAGTCTCTTGCTTCAATTTAAGGGCGCATCAATTTTCTGAAGAGGAAATCAAGGGCAAAGAATAAAAGCGCTTCAGATAAACACTGACAAAGGCCCTTTCTGCTTTCTTCTTCTTTTTTTTTTTAATTTATGATGGGATGTACTATCATAGGTTGCTCCGTGAGGTTTTATCAACTGTCCTGATACATCCCAGATAGCTCAGAATTCTTTGGCCATTGATGAAGTGCTATACAGCTCTCACAGAAAGGGCAGAAGATTTCCAACTGAAAATTACTTTCACTAAATACCACAAAGATATTGAAGGCAGAGAGCAGGTGGAGATGGGACAAACGACAGCAGCGTCTAACAATGAACCTCTCAGTTCTCTGGGATGGCAGACAAGACTGATTAGAGTAAGAACACGAAATAATGTTTTCTTAAAGCCAGGGAGCATATTGTATAAAGTGTCAGGTACAAAGAGTCCGTATGTTCTTTGTAGTGAATTGAGAAGCTGGTGCTGCAGGCTGTACCTACAGGGCCTATCACAGCTACCAGGCCAAGGTGTACGCAGGCAAATTCTGGTGAGGAAAGAGGAGGATGGAAGTGAATGAAATAGTGGGGTAGATCATGTGAAGGACTTACAGCTTGGGCTTTTACAGAGAGATCTGTTTGGCTTTGGGGATTGGTGTTTCACTATAGTGGTCCAGGGATTTGAGGGGGCAGCATTTCAAGAGGAAGTAAATAGGTAGGGCAGATATTCATGGTTTTTTTTTTTTTTTTTCTAGTTATTGAGGTACTTGGGATTGGCCCTAGGCATGCACATGCTAGGCATGCACTCTACCAGTGACCTATGCTCCTTTTTATTTTGAGACAGTCTCATTACATTGCCCCAGCTGGTCTGGAACCCCTCTGTAACCACAGCAGGTCTTAAACTTCATGATCCTCCTGCCTCAGCCTCTTGAGTAGCTAGGATTACAGGCTTGTGTCATTCCGCTGAAATGCTACTTTTGATTGATCTTGTTATACAATTTGATGTGAGGTGAGCTGGAATCTTCCCACCGCTGATGTCTCCGGCAGCTCTTGGGCCACTGGAAAGTGGCAGCTGAGGCTCCTGAAGGAGTGACTGTCAGTAACGCCTCCGTTTCTTCAAATTGTGACCCATGAGTAAAATAGCCAGGGTGGAAAACTCCTGCTTTATCAACACTGAAAAGTGAGTACTCTAGGAGCTTTGAAAGCCACATGGGCATGGACTTAGCCTGCTGGCTCAGTAAAGGAAAACAGGTACAGACCACCTGAGTATAGCTGAACTTTTCAGTTCTCCCAGCCAGGTGCACAGCCTGTCCTTTAGGTGGGGAGAAACAAGCAAGAATGTGGACAATGGCTGACACATGCCTGTAATCCTGGCACTTAAGGGGTAGAGGCAAGAAGATCAAGAATTCAGGGCCATCCTCAGCTACATGAGACCCTGTTTCAAGAGAAGAATAAAAAAACAACAAACAAGAAACAAAAACCAAAACAACAAAATGCTAACAAAGCAATATATTCTGAGAGGCCTAAAATTTGATTTTTTTAAAAAAATTGTGTTGACCAAACCTTAAAATTTCCAATATTGGTCTATTTATTGGTCTTTTTGTTAGTTTTAGGGGCAGTGAAGAAGAACTATTAACAAATTAATTTACATTTGGGTCCAAATCACATTCACGTGTGTGTGTGTGTGTGTGGTTTGTGTGTGTGTGCGAATCTTTTAATGGGAAAATCGTATTTTGGTTCATTGGCATTTTAAATCTGCTTTAATTCTGTGTGTCCTGTATGGTCATTGTCCTATTGGTAAATGGTATATAATTAACTGATGGTTGATGAAATAAAGAAATCACTTTGTGTGAGAGAATAAGCCACCAACAAACAGTACTAACAGTCCTAAAGCAAAGGGAAAGTGTTAACTTCTCATGGGGCCTCTCTTCTGTGGCCATGAGGCAGGGCACTCTTGTCAACCACTAGAAGCAGAAAGGAGAGGCATGTTTTTCTATTGCATTTTTAGTTCTACGTAAACATTGTGATGCAAGATATTTGTTAATGTAACCCAAGGTATTTTTTTTGCTTATACTTCGAGTTTCTAGATATACCTGTGAGTAAGTATGGGAGGCTGCAATCTACTTGTCCAGTTTTCTTTCACTTTGTTCATTTACTAGAGGGTGGAGGCGGGAATGTGCATGGAGGTCAGAGGACAGTTTGGTGAGTTGATGCCCTCCTTCCACCAAGCGGGTCCTGGGGATAGAACTCGGGTCTTCAGGTCCTCTGTAAGTGCCTTTACCCACCGAGTCATCCTGCCAGCACTGCTTTTTCATAATAAAGTGTTTTTGTTTAGTGGAGTTATTTCCTCCTTTTTTTGAGCCACTACTAAATCCTCATCCTTTTTTAGGGAATTTTACTTTCCCTACAAGTCGCTTGGGACACAATGAAGAGTCACACTAGATTTAAGACAACCTTGGCTTTGGTACTTGGAAAGTTCTGTGTTGGTAACTACTTCTGGAGACAAAGCAGAACAATTTATATTAAACAAATAAACAAACGACTTACATACTCTTAGGTGTAAATATGTGATGATGGGAAACTTTTATTCAAATATGTGGTGATGGGAGACTTTAATTTAGAGGGACCAAGCATTAGGAATATTCAGATTGAGTAAAAGCACCCATCATCTGGATATGAATTATCTTCTTCTGATCAAATAGCTCTTAAGTTATAAATAGATTTTATCACAAAATTTATTAGTAGTACAAAGAAAGAAAATTTTGTCTCATGTGGAAGTTATTTTTAATGTGTAATAATGATATTTTATATTCAAATGTTCTACTTTCGACTTATAAATTTCTTTTCCCAGGAGCAGCTAGGCACACAGAATCTGGTAACTGGTGGGAACCTCGTCAGCGTGTAGTAAGAAGACAGACAGACAAAGCTCCCCAGGAAAGCAGGAGCATTGAGGTTTTTATTCTGTGATCGCTTTTACTTCATGTGTGAACTGACCTTGTGTTCCCTGCTCACCACGTTGGCAGACAATGAGTCCGTGGTTTAGCAGCAGCTCTCTCTGGTCGGTTTTTTGTATGTTAGCTGCTCATACCTGGTGAATGGTGTAAGTTATGAACATGAAGCTGCCTAGAAAGCAAAGAACCTTGGCAAACATTCACAAAGCAGCACCCAACGCTTAAATGCAGCTAAATGATTTAATGACAAGGAGGGAATTAGTGTAAAATACAAGGCCGGGACCGGGCTATAACAGCTCCTGCTGTCCAGACTAAGAAATCCAACATGGATTCCAGGAGGAAGCACGGTGCCAGGCTGTGGCGTGCTTGCTTGGTCCTCCTATACTGTTATTACTGTTCAGCAGTCCTGAAATCTGAATGACAGTGGCCTGAGCCCTTTCAAACAACAGAAAGAAGGTCAATTTTTGTAATGAGGAAATGGAAGTGGTGGTGCCGGAGATCGCTGACCCTTACAGTTTCTTGTGCGATGAAGGAGCAGTGAAGTGCGCCAGGAAATTATGGTGTAGGACGGCAGTGACACCGCCATCACAGAACAGAACCCAGCACCAAGGACCAAATGCACTGAAATGTGCATAAATAAAATGCACGCTATCAACCCTGGCTTTATTACTCTTCTCCAACTGTGAAAAAATGGGCCACACAGTTCCACAAAGAATGGAAAAGACAAACGGCCCAAATTTAGTTCCGACAATATTCTCATCCAGGGACAGTATTTAAAATGCTTAGGAGATTGCGGGCTAGGTATGGACCAGTTAGAACAGACATTGCTCAAACGGCTAGAGTAGGACTCTGGAGGCTCACTGCCCTGCCAGCGGTCATCTGGCTAGCTCCCAGGTCCTGCGGGCATCCAAGCATTTCAGGAGACAGGAATGTAGCTTACACAAAGAGACGGGGTAATAACTGTTGCATAGGATCAGCGTGATGTTCACTAACCAATACACAAATGTTTCTATTGTGTATGTGTGACAGAGAGAAAGGGAGGGAGGGAGAGAGAGAGAGAGACAGAGATAGAAACAGAGACACAGAAAGAGAGACAGAGAGCATGTGGAGGCCAGAGGTGAACATCAGATATCTTCCTCTTATCATTTTCTACCCTATAGTATTTTGAGACAGCGTCTTTCACTGAACCTGGAACTCACCTATTCAGCTAGACTGATCAGCCAGCAAGCTCCAGGAAACCTTCTCTCTGACTCCCCAGTGCTGGAATTTGAGGTGCTCAATCATCACACCTACTTTTTATATGGCTACTGGGGAACAAATGCAGGTCTTTATTCTGGCACTAGCAAGCAATTTACAGAAAGAGACATTTTCTAATCCTGTTTTAGTGTTTTAAGATCAACCCCCATGTATCCCAGGCAGACACCAGGTCTGCTCTCAACTCTGTTTCAGTCTGGTGCCACGCTGACTCAAGTCTTACGTTATGGCATTTTTCAGGGAAAAAAATAGCTTGTTATCTGGGCTGGTTGAATATGTGTCTTCAATATCTAATCATCTTCTCCTATCTCATGTGTTGTAGAACATTATTTTAAGGTGTGTTACTTTTGTTTATGTTGCATTTGTTTAACTATGTGAAGCTGTGTTACTGTGCCTGTCTAAAACACCTGACTGGTCTAGTAAAGAACTTAACAGCCAATAGCAAGGCAGGAGAGAGGACATATGGGATTGTGAACTGGACTGCTAAATTGAACCAATCTAGATATTTTAGAAATGCCTTAACTTTTAGAAAGTGAAAAATTATATTTGTCAAATGGAAGTAAAAAATGCTTTGGAGTTTTGTTCCCACAGGAGATGAGAGGCTGTGGATTCTGTCAGGGTTAATATGAATCAGGTTTGATCATGCAAGACCTCCTGAAACTTGACAGGTGATATCTATCAGCAAAGGTTACTGCTGGTCTCCCCAGTACTTGGTCATTATCTCAAAATTTTCTCTCTGGAACTCTAAAGATACTTCATCCACAAACAGCAAGAAGAAGTATGGAGAAAACTATGCCCACATTCTCAAGAGTTGGGGGTGTGTGGTTTTTGGTTATTTGGTGGGTTATGGATGTTTGTTTTCATTTACAGGAATATAAACTATTGATACAAATTTAAAGTTATTTTTGTTACACTGTATATATGTTTCTACTCTTGTTTAAATGATTTTTGTATATTGACATAAATTTAAGGTTGTTTTTGTTACAACATATTGTATATGTGTTTCTATTCTTGTTTAAGGTATTGTATCTATGCAGTTCATTTAAAATTATAAGGTAGTTTTAGTTTTTTTGAAAGCTATTATTATAAACTATATAGTACAATCAAGAAACGTAGGTCAGTAGTTATTCATTTATAACAATCAAATTTGTAGATACATTAGGTATATTTTCTAGGTTAAATAGATATATTTTAGATAGATGGTCTTCAATTATGTCAAAGATCTATAGAATATGGCATTCAAAATGCTTTGTTAATTTAAAGTTTTTCATGACAATAAGACACATCTGCTCCTGGCAGCACCAATTTACTTCAGAGGAGATGATGGGCATTGAAGAAACTCCTTATGGAGTTTGCTTTCATTATGGCAAGATTAGCTACTGGATGAAGAAACTGTTCTTGCCTTTGACTGCTGACAGTGTCAAAGCTGGCAAGAAACAAGCCAAGCTAAGACCAGGCATTCATAATTAAGAATTACCCCAAAAGAGCAAAAATGAACATCAACACTCATGTCCCTTTACATTCTGCTGCTGTATCAGCCTCATATTTGTGAGCCAGGAGCTCCTGAATAAGGGAGAACCCAAGCTCATTACCATTGCTAATTTATTTCACTGGATAATAACCTAATGCTTGATCATCTTGATGACTCAAACTCAAAGAGGCTTGTGATAGCTTCCTAGACTTTCTTTTCCTGAAACAAAACAGAACTATAATTCTAATGAGGTTAGGCTGGGCTTCAGAACAATGTTTACACTGTCGAAGGATTTTTTTTTTTTTAATTTTCATCAATTCAGTAATTGTGATATTTTAAGGGGGAAGAATGGGAAAATTTGCAAACAGGAAACAGAATAAGGCATAGAATGATCAAGACTTGGAAAGGACTCAAAGATCAAGGGTTCATTAGCTTCTCTATGGAGTAACTCTGGTCCCTTCTTGATTCTTCAGAGGCATCTGGGGGGTTAAAGAAATGCTCACAGAAGCCACCAGTCACACCAGTGCCAACTCTAACTTCTTCCCTGTAACAAGGAAGGAAGTGCTCACAGCTCAGTAACTAATGAAAAGAGGAAGCCATGAGGCATGGTTGCAGAAGAACAAGGCATACCAGTTTGCCCAGTAAACAAAACTGTCATAACATTTGTAAATATCTAGAGGAAACACTTCGTGCCATGAGCTGAGCTCCCAAGCAGCTAAATTATCATAGACAAAAAAAAAAAAAAAAAAGAAGGGATGAATATTTAAGGCCATTTTTCAAACATAGTTAACAAATACTCAGAAAGTGCTGTCTTGGCCACACACCATTATTACCTTAAGTGCTGATAGGACAGAAATAAGCTAACAAAGAAAAGCCACAAAGGTCAGAAGCAGAAACCAGCAAATTAAGAAGCTGTGTTGACCTTTATTCTGCCTTGTGCTCGACCAAAATGTGAAGATTGTTGCATTTTGTTTCCTTTCAGGTTTTTTTTTTTTTTCAGCCCATAGATGATAAACTAAACCGCACCCCCTTCAAGAGAGGGTTTCTGTGTAGCCCTGGCTGCCCTAGAACTCACATGTAGATCAGGCTGGCCTTGAACTCAAAGATCCACCTGCCTCTGCCTCCAGAGAGCTGCAATTAAAGGTGTGCACCACCACACCAGGGTCTAACTCAAACTTTCAAGTCTCAGAAGTGTTTGCTTTGAAATTACCCATAAAAGAAAGTGGGGCATAAAGCCCATAACTCTGAAAAACTACATACCATGTCATATATTTCACGATGTCACCATAAATTAATAAGTAAAAATAACTGTAAAAATGTAATATTGACATTTCAAAATACAACTTTATATCACCCTTTTTTTCGGGAGCTTAATGGAACATAAATGAATGCCACAGGGATTTTATATATAGTCATCTATTAAAATTGCAAGTCTTAGATTTTCTCTGGGTTGAAGTGGTGTTTCCACACCTCTTTTCCCATCCCATTTTTTTTTTTTTCCGAGACAGGGTTTCTCTGTGTAGCTTTGCGCCTTTCCTGGATCTCACTTGGTAGCCCAGGCTGGCCTCGAACTCACAGAGATCCGCCTGCCTCTGCCTCCCGAGTGCTGGGATTAAAGGCATGTGCCACCACCGCCCAGCTTTTTTCCCATCCCATTTTTAATCCTAGTATAAATGGTTGATATTTTAGCTTCTTTCATTGATTATATACTTCACTGTTATACAGCAAAAGAACATAATTAAAAAATGTTAAAAAATTTCCTGTCATCACAATGCCCTGAGTACCAAAAATTGTACCAAACATTTTTTATTAAAATTGTTAGCAGGGTTTACAGAAGTGGATAGGTATGTAATACCTACCACCAAGATTGAAAACCTGAGTTTGTTTTTTCTTTATTTAAATTTATTTATTTTTATTTTGTGTGCATTAGTATTTTGCCTGCATATATGTCTGTGTGAGGGTGTCAGATTTTGGAGTTACAGACAGTTGTTAGCTGCCATGTGGATGCTGGGAATTGAACCCATGTCCCCTGGAAGAGCAGTCAGTGCTCTTAACTGCTGAACCGTCACTCCAGTCCTGACTACCTGAGTTTGATCCCTGGAACACATGTCATGTGGAACCCCCCCCAACACACAAACATATACATAATTAAAATATATTAAAAAGTATTAGTAGGCCATAATTTAATATCATATCAAAATTAAAAATATTTGATGAAGATTATTAAGTGTAAAATGTACCCCCTAATGAAATGGATTAGTAATTACACAGTCTTAATTATACCAGAATTATTTTCCATGCTAATAGATAAATTGCCCTTCTATATGGTACCCTAGCAATTGCAAAGCCTGAGATATCATGATGTCTGCATCTTTCAAGTATTTGATCCTAACACTGTATAATGAGAGCCTCACTCTTCATTATCATTCCCAGTATGCCAAATGTACTCAATATGCATTAGCTTCCATGGATTTCTTGTTTCACCTCCCTCATAAACCAAGTCACTTTTAGTCCAAGAGTATCATTTTAACAGGGATCTTTTAGATAAACAGGGAGTTCTCAGTGATGTAACCACATTGTTGCCAAAGCAGGAAGCAAACAAACAAAAACCCCAAGGTTTTTAACCAAATTATTACACACACACACACACACACACACACACACACACACACACACACACATCAAATGCTACTGAAAACCCAAGAAATTCTGCATAAAAGGCAGTTAAGCTGACACTGCAAAATTACACTGAATTTAGTAAGCTGTGTTTCTTTCTTGATGCTAAAGGATTGTGAGCAGAAACTGCATGGAGATACAATACCTGAAGGACTTGCATCATTCTGAGAGCCACAGATGGTATGTTAGGGGGAGACTACTTTCCATTAGTGTAAGTCGGCTGTAACGTAATGACGTCTGTTTGTACCCCTGCCTGAACTCAGGCCTACTATTGCCACAGTATGACGTCCACCTCCCCACTGGTGTGTGTCCTGTGTCCTTCTGTCCCTGTCCCCAGCACCCCCCTTTCCCTTCTTCCTCACGTGGGGAAAACACTCTCCACAGAAGGTACTTAAACAACAACAAACAGGAAAAGATATTAATGGCTCATTGTCTTTTTTAACCAAAGACCATCACTTTTTTTTTCTTTTGGCAAGGATATTCCTGTTTCTCTTCAAAAGCAATGTGCCAAGTACTTAAAGGCTTTTTGAAAAATAAACAAAATTTTGTTTCAAAATAAAAAATTTAAGAGTTCTTTGTAAAGGCAAAACTTGCATTCTGAATGTCCTTTTTGTTAGAATCCCAAATATAGCAACTCAGCAGTAATTGCTATTTTATAATCTCCTGAATATCGAACTATTTATTATGCAAATTAACACTCTTTGGAGTATGCACCCGCCTAGCCATGGAGTTCTCTTTTGTTTACATATTTTACTTTTGCAGCTTTTGCCAGTCAGTGTGAAGAAGCATCTTGATATTTGCTAATCCCAGGCCTAAGCAGAGTCTCCTAGACTGGCAGCAGCTACACTCCGTGTTCCTTGTTTTTAAGTAAAAGAAAGATGTATGATAGAGTTGTAAAATTTGAAGCAGAAAAAAAAGTTTGTAACAGCTAATAGAATTTTCTATCTGAATTTTACTCTTATGGTTACTATCCTGGAACCCTTCTGCGACTCTGGAATCCACAGAATGTGGCAGCTTAACAGAGTGAGTAGAGCTCATGCATAGAACATCAGGTCCCAAGAAAAGGGTTTCTACAGAGGGTTAGATAAGGCCTCTCTGGGTTGATGAATTGTGCACGGGCCAGTCAGTTGGCCCACTGATGATGTGTCCCTGTGCCTGTCCACCCCAGGTGTTGGGACTAGAGTGTTGGTGACGGCCCCACATACAGCTGTATAAAAGGGGAAGACAGGCAATAAGAAACCAGACCAAGAACCTGAGGTCCCAAATATTTCTGTTATTTCTAGCCTCTGGCCAGGACAGGACCAAGAACATGTCTGGCTTCTGGCCAAGAACAAGAATTAATGTCCTTGTCCCTAAAGTGCCTGCTAGTTTCTGTCCCCTATTCTTATCAGCTGCACTAGTCTAAACCATGACTCTACCTTGCATATGTATTAATATATATGTTAACAAGGGGCCTTATTCACACTTTACAGATCAGGAAACCAGCTAAGTCAAGCACCAGTGATGCGTGTGGAACGCTCTTCTGCTGTTTCCGTAAGGAGAAGCCTTGGCACACTCAGAATGCTATATAGCACATTCACCCAACCCCTCTTACTGCCCTGTTAATTTAGGTGTATCAGGTCTTTCTTGTCAGACTTTCTTTAGGATCACCAGCTCCCAAATAATGACGCAGAGACTTCCCATTAATTATGATGGCGTGGCCTTAGCTTAGGCTTGTTCCCAGATAACTCTTAAGGCTTAAATTAACCTGTTTATATTAATCTACATTCTGCCACATGGCTTGTTACCTTTTCTCTATAATGTATACCCAACTGACTTCCTAAGTGTCTCACTGGTGAATCTGCCTCTCTTCATCCCAGAGTTTCTATCTCTGACTGGAAGGCCCACTTCTTCCCTCCTGCCCAGCTATTTGACCATTCAGCTTTTTATTAAACCAATCAGAAGGCGCCTTGGCAAAGACACATCTTCACAATGTACAAAAAGATTATCCCACAACACTCAGGGCTCAAAGAGGTAGCTGGTGACTGAGACCTTGTGGGATGGCCAAAGCAGGAACCTATAACTTTATTAATTAAAGTGGAAATAGGGCCCATCTTGCCTAACCTAATGAGCACTTATTTGAGTTTCTCTGCTGTCATCTCTGCTTCTGGCTCAGCTCTAACAACTTCCTCTTTTAAAAGTCTTCAGCTATGGATGGGATATGTAGCTCAATTGGGAGAATGCTTGCCTACTATGCACAAAGACCTGAGTTCAATCTCCAGGACCACATAAGTCATAGGTGTGGTAGAAACAGGAGGATACAAAGTTCAGGACCATCCTCAGGGAGTGTAAGATCAGCCAGAAATACATGAGACTCCACCTCAAAATAAAATAAAATAATAAAATAGTTTCCTACTGCTAACATGCCAGTCTAGTTCCATTTGTACTAATGACATAAGCTCCTTTCTGGAGTGAAGCTGTAAGACACTAACTCTGTCTTCTTCCTTACAATTAGTATGTACCTGAGGAAACTCTTGTATTGATCAGCAGAGTCTCATCACATCATTTAACTAGACAGTGTTTATGGAAAATGAGGCACATCTAGTTCAATCTTTTCTTTTTAAAAGGAGAAAACCAAGTTGGAGAGAATTCAAGCACTGACCAAAGCCATGTCTGGACTAGAATGTAAGGACCCTGAATTTCTGGAAAGGATGTAATGTAGGGCAACCTTGTTTAATTTGACCTGCTAACAGAATCAGAGGAGTTAAAATCATCACAGGAAGCCTGCAATTGTCCTCAGTCAATCAACCAATAACTCAAATCATAGCCTTTGGCTGCCTGCTATGTGTAAACTAGTTGGTCGAGTGCAAAAGATACCAAGATCCATTCTTAAAGATCTCCGATTGTGAAGTCAGGTTCAGAGCACTCTTCAGGATCTAATATAACTTATCACTATGGTCCATGGAATCTAGGATAGGGATTTCAGGGACACTGAAATAGACATGTAGGATGCCTGGCACCAAGTAGCTATTCAATAAAAGAATAACTGCAATGTGGTCATTGTTGTTATCAGTAGCACCTAAATCAGATTGTAGGTCTCTATCAGAAACATTTAGGTCTGGAGTTAAAGAGGGAAATATGCAAGTTTGAATGAAGACAGTAGACAACTTCTACCATAAACAAAGACAAGAACAAAGGCTGTTTTCACTCCGTGTTTGTACCTCTTCACACTTTGGTGGCAGGTTATGTCAATAGAGATTGTTTTTTCCAGGTTGGGAAGCAGACTGCCCTGAGCTCAGTCTGACTGTCACTAGCGTTCTCTTCATGTCTTAAGGAGGTCGTGTAAATATTTGCGAGGTCCAGGAAAGAGTACACTGGTTCAAGGGTTAATTTTAATGTGTGGCCTTGACTGAGTTATGGGGAACCCAGATATTTGATTAAACATGATTTTGGGGTATGTTTTGGAGCATTTTGAAGGATGAATTAACAATGCAGTTGACAGACTAAATAAAGCAGAGTGCCCTCGCCAGCCAGTGTGAGTGGGCTTCATCTAGTCAGTCAAAGCCTCCAGAGCATGGAAGGCAGAGCCTTTCTGTTACAATATTGGTCTTCTCTTGCCTGTCAATCATACTTACTTGGCACCATTGTCTCTCCAGCTTGAGGACTCCAGGTCATGGGATGTTATTGGGATTATATCGCTAGCAATCCACGGAGTCTATTTAGTGAGCAAAGGAACTAATTTGTGGGTTAACTCCCAAGGCAGAATAAAGGAATTTGTTGCAGTATCTTGGAAGGGTGAGGCACAGTCCAATGCTGTTCTCTGGTGAGCTCTACCCTGGTTCATTCCAGCGGCCAAAACCACAAAGTTGCAAAGAGAGAGGCTTACATGCATCCCAAATCTTAAGGGTCCCCCAGTGGCCATGCCTCAGGGGCATGTACCTAAAGGTCAGAAGTGTAACAGTTACCTGCTACCTCACTAGGGGTGGTGCTTCAGGGTATGGCTCAAACAGCTACCCATTATAGGATGTCTCAGTCCATGTGAGTTAAGCTAAGTCTCTCTGTCTGTCTCTCTCTCTGTTTCTTGCTGATACATTCCCAAGAAAACCAAGTTGGAGAGAATTCAGGGACTGGCCAACACCATGCCAGGACTAGAACAAAGGACCCTGATTATCAGGTGATTCCCAGAGAAAGGGTAATTGAGAATCTCTGGAGAATCCAGATCAACACAATCATTCATGAAACTCACACATTCCAGGAAGCAAGCAGCAGCAGGCTTTATGGTGAGGAAGAGAAAGAACCAGGGTCATATTTAGGGGAATGTGGGGCAACTGAGAACCATGTGCCAGAGAGAATGGTTTAAACATTACATACTACCTGGGAGAAGTAAAACTGACAGCAAGGCTTGTTAAGACTGTATCCAACTAACAAGAGCATATCGACAGATACAGGACTCAGTTCTGGAAGAAGTTGAAAAAGCCATTTTTCTCTAAAGATGGAGAGATGATGTTTCCTAGTAGCAGAATTTGGGATGAATCATTCATTGAGTTTCCATCTGATACTAAGATGGGTTGGTTTGGCCATTTAGAAATCCTGAAGATCAGCTGGGCAGTAGTGGCGCATGCTGTTAATCCCAGCATACAGGAGGCAAAGGCAGGTGAGTCTCTGTGACTTCAAGGCCATCCTGGTCTACAGAGCAAGTTCTAGGCCAGGAAGATGCAGAGAACCCCTGTTCAAAAAAAAAAAAAAAAATACAGAGAATCTAGAAAGATGTGTGAGATTTACTATGAAAGTAGGGAATATAGAAATAGAAATTCCAAACTTGGCAATTCATTTTTATCAGCCACAATTATTCTGTGTTTATTATATATACATCACTCAAGCTACAGGGAAAGCATGGTGCAAAGAGTTCATTTCTTTGGAACTGAGATCTAGTGAAAAAGCCTTACCATATAGTCTATCATTGTTTAAACTCTCACCAGCAAGATGGCTCAATATGTAAGGTGCTTGTCACCAAGTCTGATAACCTGAGTTCAGTTCCCGGAAACCCACATGGATAAGGAAAGAAGCAACTCCCTCCAACTGTCCTCTGGTGTACACTTTATATTACACATGTACACACACACACACACACACACACACACACACACACACCACCAACAACAACCTAATTTCTGAAAACAATTATTGTTCATACCCTGTTCTGAGTGTCTTATAATCCACAGGCAGAGATCTTTCACAGGGGAAGAAACTTAAGCTGTGTAGCATCCCCTGTGGTTTTCCATAATTTGCATAGAGTGACAAAGTGGGCATAAGAAATACCCTTGGCACAGCCATTTTCCAAGTTCTGCTTATAAGACAGAAGGGCTGTATTTTAAATTTTTCTAATAGACTAGCTCTTCTAACCACCTTTGTCCATTATTCTACTCATGCAATCCATCACCAATGAATACATGAATATTTATGTCTATCTGTAATATGTATAGCATTTTAGCAGGCAATTCCCTTAAAGACTACTGCAGTGTTCTGTGAGCAAACATCATTGGACTCCCATGACCCTTTTGTAGGCCAACTTTTAACCTGATTAATTTGACTTACAATATCACAGGCAAGCTCTCATAGGGAAACAAAAATATAAAGCATATTACCAGGACAGTGAGTGAGAATACCAGAAGAAGCCAGCATCCCAACTGCCACAGCTGAGACAGTGAGGTCTTGCAGACACTGCCGGATAAAGGGGAGGGTGGGGAAGGAGCACACTGGACTCGGCCTGATGGTGTGGGTCATTCTACAGTGTTTTTGTTTCCATTTTCTATCTTAATGAACATTCACAGACTTTACATTGTCTGTGCACACGCACGCACGCACATGCACACGCACACGCACACGCACACACACAGTTTTATGCCAGGATACCTTTAAAGGGTTATATGTGCCTATTATGCTTCTACCCTTTCTGCTGCAACACTAGAAATACCAGAGGGCTCCATGTGAATGAATTTGGATGTACTTCCTAAGAGTCATCTCATCAATTCCCCCTTCCATTGGGGTCAGAGCCAACTAAGAAGTAAATAAGGAGATCTAGTAGATAGAAGCTCCCTATCACATTGCCAGCTTCTTTACTGAATGGCTCTAAAGGGCAATACTTAGATGCATGGGTACATCTGGGTTCCCATGTTACATGCCAGAATTCGACCAAACTTTCTCAGAGGGAGATGGATTCATGGCACTATAGAGCACAGCAGAAAAACAGCCTGAAGGAAGGAGTACTTTAAAATGGACTCAGTGAGTGTAATAACATTATCTATTTAAGAGGACCTGGAATTACTTAGGAGGCCAACCTCTGGGCATGCCTGGGCGGGGGGGGGGTGGGGGGTGGGGTGGGGGTGGGGTGGGGGGGGTGGGGGGGGGTGGGGTGTTATCCAGGTTGGGTTCATTGAGGTAGGAAGACTCACCTTAACTATGGGCAGTGGCATTATGTGGGCTGGATACAGAATGCTAGGTTAAAGGGGAGAGCAAAGTGAGGCCTTGCATTCGTGACTGCTTCCTGACTGCAACACAGTCCTGTCACCATGTGGACTCGACTCTTGAGCTGTGAGCCAGTGGCTTACGGTGCTTTATCAGGTGTTTTGTCTCAGCAGTGGTACAAGCAAGGCTAGAGTCACATAGGCAGGCTCACCAGACTATTGTGTCCTTCCTCTGGGAAGTAGAAATGAAGGATCAGAGAGAGTCCAAGAGGGCATCTCTAAACAGTGCCTCTCAAAGAGCAACTGCACCTGGTTGTTAGTGAAAAATGCTAATTCTGGGGCTCCAGACCAGCTGAAGCAGAACAGTCCATTTCACAAGCTCTCCAGGCATTCTCATGTTCCCATGGTTTGAGCAACCAGATTCAAATGAATGAATTTTTGGAGCATTTTTTTTTTTTACCTCGAAAACAAATTATTCAATTATTAGTGTATGTGTGTGTGTGTGTGTGTGTGTGTGTGTGTGTGTGTGAGAGAGAGAGAGAGAGAGAGAGAGAGAGAGAGAGAGAGAGAGAGAGAGAGAGATGAGGACATGTGAAGGGTGATCCTAATTAGCCTTAACAATAAAAACTCCGAGTCAGATCTCAGGGTGAAAGCTGAAAGATCAGAGAAGCAGAGCCGCCAACTGCTAGAGAGTTCTTACCTCTACAAAATCTCAGACTGAAAGGGGGGCAATCCCGTCTCTACGAATCCTCAGACTGAATGGGCACTGAGATCCTGTCTCTACCTCCCTAGTGCTGGAATTAAAGGTATGCACCACCACTGCCCACTTCTGTTTTTCTTTAAACTGATTCAATTTCATGTAGCCCAGGGTGGCCTCCTTGAACTCCTGATCTTCCTGCTTCCTCCTCCCAAGTGCTGGGATTAAAGGTGTGTGTCACCACTGCCTGGCCTCTATGGTTAACTAGTGGCTAGCTCTGCCCTCTGATCTCCAGGCAAGCTTTATTTGTCAGAACACAAACAAAATATACAACGATATGTGCTTGCCACATCACATTTATGGAGGTCAAAAGACAACAGTTGGGAATCACTTCTCTTCCTCCACCATGATGAGGAATGGTTCCTCATTTCTGCTGTGCTGCAGTTTAGCTGGCTTTCCAGGTTCCAGGTGATCCCTGTATCCCTGTGTCTCATCTCACTGGGATTACAGATGTATGCATCGCGTGAAGCTCTTTACAGGGGTTCTGAGGGTTGAACTCAGGTTGTCAGGCTTGCATGCCAGGTGATTTTACCTACTCAGCCATCTTGCCAACTCCCTCTTGGAGTGCCTTTGAAATGTCAACTTACTTTTTTGAGGCAAATTAAACCATCATGTCTGGGGTGGTGCTGTGGGATGTTCTGTATGACAAATGTGTTGCTCTGATTGGTTTGTAAATAAAACACTGATTGGCCAGTAGTCAGGCAGGAGGAAGTATAGGTGGGACAAGGAGGAAAAGAATTCTGGAAAGTGGAAGGCTGAGTCAGAGACACTGCCAGCCACCACCATGACAAGCTACATGTAAAGATGCCGGTAAGCCACGAGCCACGTGGCAAGGTATAAATTTATAATAATGGGTTAATTTAAGATATAAAAACAGTTAACAAGAAGCCTGCCATGGCCATGCAGTTTGTAAACAATATAAGTCTCTATGTTTACTTCGTTGGGTCTGAGCGGCTGTGGGACTGGTGGGTGAGAAAGATTTGTCCTGACTGTGGGCCAGGCAGGAAAACTCTAGCTATAGGGTGGGGCCAATTATTGATAGATTTGGTACCTGTGATGGTGACTGAATATGAAGGCTTTCTGGACAAAGCAAATGTTTGAAACTAATTCATCCACAGACATTTGTTTTCTCTTTGAAGAAATTTTCTTTTCTTGATAAATTGCTAGATGGTTTTTGTTTGTTTGTTTTTTTAGAACGAAGGCCACAATGTAGATAGTTTATATCAGAACAGCCATACTGTTTGTTAGGTTATCAATATCTTGCAAACTTGTTATAAAGTTAGTACTTCTCTGAGCCTCCTAAGCAGCCTTCCAACCTCCCTCACCTTTTCCTGAGTCAGCAGCTGAAGGGTTAACCCCTGGCACTTGGTGAACAACTTAAAGATCTGATCATGCACCTCCTGGACGTCTCTTTCTATTGGACCTGGTGTGGTTAACTGTTTCTCATATCAATCTTAAGTGTGCCTCTCCTTTAAAACCATACCAACAAGTCTGCAAAGACAACACTACAATAGAGCTATAACTCTCTCTCTCTCTCTCTCTCTCTCTCTCTCTCTCTCTCTCTCTCTCTCTCTCTCTCGTGTGTGTGTGTGTGTGTGTGTGTGTGTGTGTGTGTGTGTGTGTGAATAAAAACATGTCCCATGTCCTGTACATGCTCACCTCTCTTCTGAGTGTGTCTCCTGTCGTCTTTCTCCTTCTACAGCAAACAGTGATGGTGCCTCCTTTTTCCAGGTTGCTTTTGCTACCATAACAATTCTCTGGCCTTCCCAAGGGATTAGCCATGGTGCGATTTACTTGTCAAGGAGGGCCCATTTATCTTCTCCCTGACAAATTTCAACACATGCACAGCTCTAGCACGAACATTTCTGCAGATTAATCCCTCACCCTTCTCAAAAGGAAGAATTATTCTCAAACAATCTATTTCAATACAGAGTTCCTGGTGTGAAGTTAATCTCCACATACCTTGTGAGTGTGCTACCCAAACGCCATCTCAGTTATTCACTCAGAACAGAAGCCTTTGGCTTGTAGTTTTTCAACCTTATTGTTTAAATGTAAACAGCAGAGAAGAAAGGGCAAAGTATGCTTTTTAAAAATTGGTGATTACTGCTAACTCTTGAAATGGCTTCTGTGTACAACAGTCTGTGGTCATTAACCATTAATAAATATTTACTCAGCATCTACTACAAACCACTACATGTATATAACATGATGAATGGTGATAATTCACATACATGTGTAAACAAACATTGTGTGTTTTCTTTAAAAAAAAAAACAGGCTTTGCAAAATCAACACAATATTTAGATTAGTATGGATAGCAGGGCTTTATCAAACATTCCCATATTTCTTCATAAGAATCCATTAACATTTAATCATTGGAATAGCCAAAAATATCAAATAGGGCAAGTATAGATTAATATACCCTGGGAAAATTACCAGATACTACAAATATGTAATAGGGGAAGCAAATACGAACAAATAAAATAGGAAGTGAGTTGGTGATGGCCACAAGCTGAATATGAATCAGCCATTCGGTGCTATTGTGATAAAAGTCAATATGATACTAATCAATAGAAGTGGAGAGGCAAGGCTGAGGTGTAATTCTTCTTCTGGACTCCCTATTAGTCAGAGGGAAGACAGTATCCTGACTTGGATACACAGTTTAAAAGAAAAAGGAAGTGTAGCAGGGTATGCTCAGTGGTGGAGAGCATATGTAGCATGCAGGAGATCCTGGGCTCAATACCCAGCACTGAAAAAAGGGGAGTCTGATAATTAAGACTAACAGATTTTAACAATCAGACCTAGGATGGCTTGAAGACTATTATTAATGGTCCAGAGGTTTTTTTTTGTTTTTTTGTTTTTGGGGGGGGGGGAATTCTGTGCAGTGACTCTGTGATGTAAATTAAATGGGAATTTTTCAGTCTAAAATAAACTGCATAGAAACTTCCACAATGAAGAAACCCTTTATTATTGCAACAGGAAAATGAAGAAATCAAGTAGAAACTGCACTAAGATAAAGATTGTCCAGGGGCATGGTGGGGCATGCCTTTAACCTCAGCATATGGGAGGCAGGGGCAAGAAGATCTCTGTTAACTCCAGGCCAGCCAGGTCTACATAGTGGCTAACCTGTCATTGTATGATAGGACTTTTCCTGGGGAGACACAACATGCACATATGGATCCTCACCCCAGAAAGGGAGTCCACAACAGATCAAAGTAATGATTTCACCAATGTGCAACCTCATGAACTGATGATTGCTGGGATTCCTTACAGGAATATGCATGAGGGATTATTTACAGGAGCAGAAGTGACTTCAAGACAGTTGAATCATCAAAGCCCACCCTAGCATGAGTGACAGCTCACAGAAGCTGGAAATCTGGAATACACTGCATAGCCTGCTGTAAAACCAATTGCTAAATGGTCTTATTAATAAAAAAAAAAAAAAAAAAAAAAAAAAACACCCTGGAGCCAGATATTGGGGTGAAAACTGAAAGATCAGAGAGACAGAACAAGCCACAGCCAACCTCACCTCTCCAACTCCTCAACTGATCTTGTTCCTTCAGACTGAAAGCCTCTGAGTTCTCACCTCAATGGATCTCAGCTGAACTGTTGCTAAAAAGCCTTTATTTGCTGGTCTTCGTGCCTTAAGAGTGCGAGTTACTGTTTCTTCAGGCCTTAAGAGCACAAGTTCCTGTTTCCTCACGCCTTATATACCTTTCTGTGTCCTGCCATATTACTTCCTGGGATTAAAGGCGTGTGTCTTTCTCAAGCAAAGACATGAGATCTCAAGTGTTGGTATTAAAGGTGTGTGCCACCACACCTGGTTCTGTTCCCAGTGTGGCCTTGAACTTACAGAGATCCAGATGGATCTCTGCCTCCCAAGTGATAGGATTAAAAGGCGTATGTGCCACCACTGTCTGGTGGTTTAATGCTGTTCTGTCCTCTGACCCCCAGATAAGTTTATTAGAGTACACAATGTATCAACCACAGCCTGCAGACAGCTGAACAGATTTCTGGCCCAGGCAATAACTTACAATGATTGTATCCATGTTACATAGATTTTAGCTATAGCCTCAGTTATCTTAGGACTTTGCTGTTGGTCAAGGAGATTACATGTGAGCAGCAAGACATGTGGCTTGTCACTCTATTGTTGCACAATAGGAAATCAGATGTTCTGTGGTTTAATTTCACAACTTCATAGATATTAAGACCCCTATAAATAGGTTACCAAGAAGATGGTAAAGTGTGATACTAGCCACAGCTGTTCTCTTTGAATGTTCTCGTAAGAAATACTTTTATTATTAAAAATCAAGCTTATTTAAGGTAATTTAATTTTCGTTCTTTCTTGAAATTGTCTTCCTTTTCCATGTCAATATTCTGCTCATCTGAGGATTAAGATGCCACAGAAGAAAGAGTTGGCTCTGTGGCCCTTGTTCCATTTGGGGGGTGAGAAGAAGCAGTGCTTTGGCGGAGAGGACTTTTCCTCTGATCATACCCACACAGCTTGAATAGAACCAAGAATTTTTAGCTAAAATATGCTATTTTAATTATAATTTTTTTTCAATTTAAGAATCGTGCTTTGACTCAGATCGAAAGACTGACTGTTTCTCAGGTTTTAGCTGTATTAATCCTTGGGCGCATACCTCTCATGTTAGCCATGAGCCCTGTCCTTGTGTTGTCTCTCATAGACGCTCATGGCAGTCCCTCCCAAACCCACCTCAGCACAGCTCAGAACAATCGCATGTGAAGAGACAGAGGCACTCAAGTCATATCCTGTCCTTTTCCGGCTATATTCCTACTCCTGTGTTTTGGATCTTCTTAAGGAAATATTCTGGTAACTGCTATAGCCAATTGCTCATGAACAGTAAAGTAGTCTCAGAATTAAAAAACAAATAACCAACCGTTGGCATATTGACTTTGCAAAGCTGGCATGTGCTGAGTGCATAGGACATTTCAGAAAAGGCATCAGATATCTTGTGAAGATATAAAGATTTATCAGAAACAGATTCTAGATAGAAAAGCTAAAATCTAGTTTTTGAAACACTCATTTTCAAAATCAACCTTTAAAATTATTATTAATAACAGTAGTAATACTAATAACTATTACTATTATTTTGAGACAGGTTTCTTTGTGTAACCCCGACTACCCTGGAACTTGCTCTGCAGACCAGGCTGTTCTTGAACTCAGAGATCCACTTGGCTCTGCCTCCCAAGTGCTGGCATTAAAGGTATGGGCTATCATGCCTGACTTGGCATTTTATTTGTAACCAAAATTCCCATGCTTACAATAATCACACCCTATCATTAGATGACTAAAAGTCTCAACACAAAATTCTTAAACACTCAGGTTTTTAAAAACTAATACACACACACACACACACACACACACACACACACACACATACAATGTTCAGAAGACACTGAGTAAATGATGCTACATAGTGTTCTGATTGGTGGAGATACTTCTCTCACAAGATCAAGCTGTAGACTTGAATTGAATTGACTTCTGCTGTGGACCATCTTTCACTGTTGAGAATCTTGGGCATCTAGCTCAACCAGAAGCCATGCTGCCCTGGAACAACATCCCTAATGTTAACTCCCAAAGCACAGCTCTTTCCCTCAGGGGAGGTGGCTCCACATCGCTCTTTTGAGCACCCTTTAGTGGTTTGTGTTTGTTTGTTTGGTTTTTCGAAACAGGGTTTCTCTGTGTGACCACTGGCTGTCCTGGAACTTGCTCTGTAGACCAGGCTGGCCTCAGATTCACAGAGATACATGTGGTGATATTGTGTTCCCCAAAATATTGTGTACCCTAATAAACTTATCTGGGGTCAGAGAACAGAACAGCCACTAGATACAGAGGCCAGAAAATGGTAGCACACATACCTTTAATCCTATCACTTGGGAAGCAGAGATCCATCCGGATCTCTGTGAGTTTAAAGCCACACTGGAAACAGCCAGGCATTGTGACTCAGGCCTTTAATCCCAGGAAGTGAGCCTTTAATCCCAGGAAGTGATGGCAGAAAGGTATATAAGGCATGAGGACCAGGAACTAGGGCTGGTTAAGCCTTTAGGCTTTAGAGAGGGCAGTTCAGCTGAGATCCATTCGGATGAGGACTCAGAGGCTTCCAGTCTGAAAAAACAGGATCAGCTGAGGAACTGGCGAGGTGAGGAAGCTGTGACTTGTTCTGTTTCTCTGATCTTCCAGTGTTCACCCCAATACCTGGCTCCAGGTTTCATTTTAGCAATAAGACCGTTTAAGATTCGTGCAACAGAAACACCTGCCTCTACCTCTGCCTCTGCTGCGATTAAAGGCTTGTGCCACCACTGCCAGTACAGTGTTTCTTTTCCACCAATCTCCAGACACAGTTTCGGCCTTAAGCTTTGTCTCTTGGCTCCTGTAGCTATAGCCTAAACTCCAGAGATCAACAAGTGCCTTAGGGCAGACAGGACTCCAGACACCTTGACTGACCCCCTCAACTCTGCATTCTTACCATGTCCTTGCCTCTAGTCTGCAAGGACTTTCTGTACTTCCCATTGAATAGAACAATACATATATAAGATATTTACTAACAGGCTGGGCAACTAGCTCAGTGGGCATGAGGACATGAGATTCCCAGAAACTAAGTAAAAAAGCTGTGTGAGGAAAAAAAAAAAAGGCGCTGGGGGTGAGGGGAAGCTGGGTAAGGCAGAGCAAGCTCGTAGTCCTAGTGCTAGGGAGGCTGTGACAAGTGGATCCATTTCTGGGGCTCATTGGCCAGCCAGTCTAGCCTAACCAGTGAGCTTAGGATCAGTGAGAGACCCTATCTTAAAAAAGAAGGTAGATAACTCCTCAGAAATGATATCTTATGTTGTTCTATGGCCTTTATCACACATGCATACATGTGAAATAAATTATTTATTCAAAAATTAATCCAGTATTCTTACAACATCCGTCCTAGGAAGTTTTCTGCAAATATTTAGCCCACCTTAAATAGAAGCTCTTAAAATTAAATTTTGGATAGTCTCTAAATTCTAAAAATGCTTAAACTCTTGAAAAGCATTGCTCTGTACATATATGTATGTGTATAGATATATGAATCAGTCTATATGATCTATAGGTATCTATATCCATATGCACATATATTTCCATCTCTATGTAGTCATGTACTAGATGGCAACATTTCTGTTAGTGTTAGGTTTCACATACAGCAGTGGTCACATCAGATTATGTCACCTAGTCCGGGCAGAGATCTCATGTGCAAGCATACTCTGTAGTGTTCACACAAAGAACCCATCTAACCATGTCTTTCTCAGAGGCTGCCCTAGTCAAACAATGTATGACTGGATACAAAGATGGGAATAGACTACAGATAGCGATAGATGACACAGATATAGATATAGATGTAACTATGAATAGATACAAATAGATACCCACAAATGTGTAAAGTAGATCCATAAGTTATGATGGACATAGTGTTAAGCAGAATTACCTAGGCAAATTAAGTTTAGGGTTTTTTTCCTCATTAATTCTAAGAATATTATAAAAGTGGGGTTGGGGGTACAAAAAGACAAGACAGAAAGTACTCAGGCAACCACAAAGCAAATGATTCAATTCTAAACAAATAGGTCAACAGATACATTGACTACTCAGCTCACATTTTAGATGAGGTGGCTATTGGTGAATTTATAATGAGCTTTTCTGTATAATGGTCTTTATTGCATCTGTCTTCTACTTCCTCATTTATCTTACTTTATTTTTATTTTAATAAAGTTGAACAGTCATTTTTGAATGAATGATATGTGGGCCTGTCCCACCTTTCCATTGAATAAAATATATTATTTTCTTACCAAGTACAAACAAAAACTCCACAAGAAAATAATAAAAAGTTAAATTATAATATTTTACTGTTCTTGTGTTTACCTGAAAATTATTCCCAATGACATTTTTAATATATCAGCTAGGTTCTATTGTACTTCATTTGATAATAGTATTGTTCAAAATACATGACTGTCACTGAGACCTATTGAATTTCTCACAAATTAGCATCATAAAGCAACTGGCCATGCATCTATGGCCTTCAGTAATTCTGGCTTTCTCATCTTGAAGCTGCGATTTGAGCACTCAGTGTCGAGAGATGATTGACCATAAGAGATGCTAAAATCTGAAAGCACATAATGCATTTGATTCATAAAGCCAAGGTTGCTAATTGGGTAATATTATGCTTGTCTATAAATTGGCTCTCATAAATTTGATGAAGGCATCTAAAGATATTACATGGAATTTTTCACCCATAAAATATTTTTCATAAAATTGGACATTGCCTAACACATTTTGTATATTATAGTTTAAATAAAACTCATATACTACCACAAAATGGTTTTTTTGAGTCACTTAACCACCTAGCACAAAATCCATAGACACAGAACAGGTCATTAGAATAAGAAGTAAATCTAACTAAAATTCAACAATTCTGTGCCCAAATGCTGTTTTATTTTTCCCTAATAGCAGTATTAGAGACCTAACCTAACTTTGTTTAAACATTTTTAAGTAATTTTTACCCTACCTACGTTGGCATAATGAAAAGTCATTCATAAGAACAGGTTAAAAATTATCTATCTATCTATCTATCTATCTATCTATCTATCTATCTATCTAGATATTATCTAGATATCTATTTGTCTATTTGTGTATTTGTCAAGAGAGGGTCTCACTATGTAGCCCTGGCTGTCCTGGAACTCACTATATAGACCAAGCTGTCCTTGAACTCACAGAGATCACCTGCCTCTGCTTCCTGAATGCTGATATTAAAGGCATATGCCACCATGACTGGCTGACCTATTTTAATAAGACATTTTAGTTTCACTGTTCCGTCATAAAATATTTGTTTGTGAAATACTGTTTGTGTTAGTAGAAGCTCAGCACCAGTGGTCTAAGAACGGGTCACAGATATAAAATTTCTACATGATTAAGTTACTTCCAAGTAGTGACTTCAAAACCTGTATGTATGAGCAAAGCTAAGTGGTTTTGTATGGATATGTGAGCATACACATGCACACACATACACATACATATGTATATACATGTAACAATAATAATTAAAGATGAGATCAGAAATTTGGGAAGGCCACAAGAGGAGTTAGAGGAAGAGAGGGAGGGGAAGGAGTGATGTAACAAAGTGCTCAGGTATGAAATTTAAAAAATAAAATTATTAAAAAACAGCAACAAAATATTAAACTATTAAGCTATAGAGTTGGCTCAGCAGTTAAGAGCACTGGTTACTCTCACAGAGGCTCTGGGTTCAATTCCTAGCACCCACATGGCATCTCACAACTATCTGTAACTCCAGTTCCAGGGAAGCCAATACCCTCTTCTGGCCTCCACTGACACCAGGCACACATGTAGTATACAAACATACATTCAGGCACAATACCCATATACATAAAAGTGTGTGTGTGTGTGTGTGTGTGTGTGTATGTGTGTGTGTGTGTGTGTGTGTGTACTTTCTGTTCAGTCTCAGCTGCCTTTCCATAATTAATTCAAGATTGAAAACACTTCAGAAAGTTCTAGAATATGCAAACAGTACACATTTATTTGTTTCAAAATAATTCCAGAATTATCTGTACAACTCCCCACTAAAATAACCCTAGCACTACACAAAACTTGATGTGAAAAAAAAGCTAACAGGGTTGGTTTATTATCGAGTAATACTCCTTTCCCTTCCCTAACATGACATGACTATGGCACCTTGTCATTTCCCCACAACTGTGTTTCAGTTTGGGAAGGGGTTTGTCATGGTGACCAGGGATGCACATCCAGGACAAATTTGAATCCTGTTACTACTTTCTCACAGAAGACCCATTGCAGAGTGTTTCATAACAGTGCCCTGAGAAACTACTTTGAAATGAAAGAACGTTTATTGAATCTTCAGTATAGTAACTGAACCTCCTTAAAGGTGAGGAAGGGACTATCTCTTACATTCCAAGCTGTGTCCAGATGACTCATGAGTCCAGAGCAGAGCACATCAGTGTCTTAAGAACCGCTTTTTGAATATCTCCCTGAGGCTACCCAATGCACTAATAGCCAGGACACTGCTGGGATACTGTCAAATGAGAATTTAAGGTGGAAAAAGCTCTATTTGTCTTACTAGGAAGATGATTTTAGAAGACAAGTTTTTAGCTCCGTTTATTGACTTTTTTTTTTTAACTTTTTAACAGCTGATCATCTACTGCGCCCAGTTTTGCAATCTTCTGCTCTTCCAGTCTCTAACCACTGTATTTTATATGACTACTATTTCTCTGAAATTGGAAAATATGTTATTGAGAAGCAGTTTAGGTTGGCTACAACTTGGTGAAAGGATACTCACTCTTCTTGGAATTTTACAGTGCTCCAATATTGGGAGAAATGTTGATGAGCATGGGCACATTTTAAAACTGCTTAAGGTTCACCAGTCAACTTTTAACCTTTGTTTTTGTTGCATCAGAACTTAAGGAGTTTTGTTACTACTTTCCTATATTTCCTCTTCTTTTTTATTTTACTTTATTTTTTCCAGAGCTGGGGAGACCAGGGTCTCACAAACTGTAGGTGAAAGATCTACCACTAACCTATCTCTCTAACATATTATTTTAATTTATTTATTTATTTGGGAAAAACTTTGCAAAATTTAAGACTCAAATCAGTCTGAAACACTAACTTCCATGAGGCAAATACTTAAATAAAATAATGTGGATATAGGTATATGTCTGTTGTAAGCATTTCACACTATTTCTTCCATGATTATATGTGAGTTGAGTCTTTAATGTAGAATCTCTGTAAATTCTAATCACTGTTATTATCATTCTTCAGATGGCCTTCATCGGGTGACTTGAGTCTCAAAGAAAATAGCCTTAATTGCTGTCACGAAAAGTATACTATACAAAATACATTTGGATAAACAGAATGGTCAAGGTAGTAATAAAGTATAGACATTAACATCATGTAATTGGCATTTTTCATTTAAACATTGTTCCAATTAAATTATATTGGAACATTTTATATACATACATACACAGATATATAAATATTCCAATTAATATATAAATTACATATATAATATTAAAGTATGTGGCATTTACCATTTAGTTACTTGTTGCACGAATCCTAAATGATCTTATAATAAAAACCTGGAGCCAGATATCAGGGTGAAAGGTGAAAGATCAGAGAAGCAGAGCAAGCCACAGCTACCACCTCTTACCTCACCAACTCCTCAGCCTGACAGAGCATCTGTAAGAGAGCAAATTCCTGTCTCCTTATATTCCTTTCTCTGCTCAGCTATATTACTCCTGTTTCAACCTTCCTTTGGGATTAAAGGTGTGTGACCCCAAGTGCTGGAATTAAAGTGTGTGCCACCACTGCCTGGCTTTGTAGCTAACTCTGTGGCTGGCTCTGTCCTCTGATCTTCAGGCAAGTTTTATTTCTTAGATTACAAACAATATATCACCACATTTATTTGTATCATTCTCAGTATCAGCCTCGTCAGACCCTGAAAGATCTGGAAATCAACTATGCATATGGCCTGACTCAGGTGGCCCCTAGCCTTCCCTCCGCTGGGTGGCCAGATGGGCCTGGGAGGCCTAAGGAAGCCTGGATGCTCTATGAGCTATCTGGTGCTACTTCAGAAACCTCGGTTTGCACTTTTCATCTTTCAGGAAACAAAAATTTCTTCAGGATGAGACTCTGAGGCCTTCTAGGAAAAGTAGGAACTGTAGCCTTTAAGTCCTACTATCTGTATGTCACATAATACCGTCTCAAAATTCTGTTGCTTTAACAGTCACAAGTTTAGGCCAGAGCCAAGGTCCAGATGAAGGGACTCCTCTCTGGGTGGAAGTAATAATGAAATCGAATTGCACAGATACCTGGGACGGGAAGATTTGTGGTCAGTAATCAAGTTATATCTTTGATTGCAAAGGCCAGCTACTTGGTTCCTAGAGAAGGTAGACATCTCATCCCAGAGTGTGAAATAGCAAGCATCCACAGTGTCCGTCAGACATTTGAAAGACACTGTGCACAGTGTAACTACAGTAAATAATCTTTCCCAAACCAGTACAGAAACTTGACCTGACTCCCACTATACTTTACACTTCAGCTAATATTTCCTTTAGTATGGCAGCAGTCTTGGTGCTTTCTAAGAAAGCTCAGCAGCTCAGAGTCCACCAAGAGCTCTCCAAGGGTTTATTAGGTCACCATTTCTAAATTCAGCCCTGTTTCAAATATTCTTTCCAGTAACAACCATATGACATGTTACAGGCCTTAAATGAAAGAGGAAGTTAAATATTACATAAATATGATGAAATGGTAGAGTTAGGCTCTGATACTTTTGGGGGGTATGGGGTGACAAGACCAAAATGGTGATTTGACCACTGGAAAGACATCTTTCTTCTTCATTAGCATCTTCCCACAGCATTTTTCAAATGCCAGATTATGTCCTGGAAAACTACAAGTAAACATGCTGCAGTGTAAACAGAGAAGGTTGGGCAGAGATCTGTTTTATGTTATTTAAATTCTACTGACAGCATCTACACTTTATAGCTTAGTAATCTTTCACTGGCTATGCCTTGATGTATGTAAAAATAGATAAATAACAAAATTAATAGCATTTATTTTGTCTCATTCAAAGTTCCCCATTATTTGTGCTATAAATAACACTGGCCATTAATACTTGTCTATGAACTGTAAGTACTTTTTAATTATATCTCATTATGGCAAACACTACAGAGCACAGCTCCATCGCTTTCCTTCTATGTAAAGAATCTGTAGATTATAGAGAGGTGTGCCTCATGTATGCATATGCTGCTGTGTCCAAAAGCAGAAGATCTCTTCCCATTTTAAATGTTTCCCTTGGACAATGATCAATATTTTTTTGTGTGTGTGTGAGCAGTGTTTTATCTTTTAATTTATTTTAACTGCTTGAAATGGACCAGCTGCAGAGTGGGAAGTGTGTTGACATTTATCTGAAGTCTTATCTTTATTAAATCACTTGTATTATTATACTACATAAACAACTTAATAAAACAGTAAATACTTATCTAACTGGAGTCAGTAAGTCTATTGAGCCAGCCAATTTACACTTAATTTTCTGAAAAAAAAAAAAAAGATAAAACCTGCTGTATCAGTTGAGTCACTGGGGAAATTAAGTCTTCAGTTATCAAATCTGTTACCAAATCCAAAGTCTCCCCAAGAGTACTTGGAGAGCTTTTGACTCGTCCTTTTCTATAGACACAGATGAAACCATCTCTTGACCTCTCTACATAGTCAGCTTCAAAAATGCCAGCATGAACAGTAAGGCTTTCCTCCCCCAGCACACACAACCCAATTCCAATCACTTTCAATTGTCCTCCAATGTAAAGGATAACATCAAGAGAGTCAATATTTGTTTGTATTTATATTATTTTTTAGTATTTACACTTTTACTCATAACAGAAGAGCAAAGAGATGACTCTTCCAAATTGAAAGTCATAGAACATTCAGAGGGCTCTTCATGGTCTAAAGTCATTTGGTAGCCACTAGCTGCATAATTAAAGTAGAATTTTAAAGCTGCTTTTTTAGTCAAATTAGTAATTTTTCAAGTACTCAGTAGTTATATGTGACTACAGTCTAGCTGTTTGGCCAGTACAGAGATAAACATACCTATCCTCACAGAAGTCTATAGAACAGAACAGATCTAAACAATACAGAAATAACCTTAACACTCTAACCTGAACATCTCTATTTTTTTCTGTCCTACCTATATTTTATTATGCTTTTTAATTTACCTAGACTAACATGCACTAAAAACTACTTTCCCTGTCTCCTTCTCTGGGATGAACCGCTGCCATGAGATTGGCTAAGTTTTTATGCAAAGCGCGCTTTTCCTAAATTAGAATGTGTGTACTAAAGAAGGTAGCATTTAATATTTTTGTACTGATGAGTAATTCATTAAATTTCTTCACTCGACATTCAATTTAGACATAGAAGCATATGAACACTGTAAGTATGTCTTAGATCATTCTCTACACCACTGCATGGATGCATGATGCTAAGTTTCAAACCCTGGACACTGGCTGAGGTGCCCATTTAACATATTAAAGTAGACCTAGCTACCAGGTTCTCCCAGCATCCCTCGGTCCTCGTCTGTCCCCCCAGAGGCTTTTCCTATATAACCCAGTAATCCAGTCATTTTGTTTACCTGCCCCTTTTGTACTTTTGCCCTGTTGGGTGCTGCACCTCCTTCCCTCTTTCTTCCCTCTCCCTTGGTTGCTGTACTTCATTCCCCTTTCTCTTCCTCTCCCCCATCCCCACATGACCCAGCTCAACCTGGTCAGGTCCACTCTGGACTCTCCCAGATGTCTCTGCCTCTGGCTATGCTCTCTCAAATACCTATAATCAACTTTCTCTGTAGTCAGACCTTTTTGTCAGGACCACTGACTCCCCAATAATGACATGGAGACTTATTATCAATTATAGCTAGTAGCTTAGGCTTGTTTCTAACTAGCTCTTATAACTTATATTAACCCATTTCTATTAATTTATTTTTTTGTCTCCTGGCTTTATTACCTTTATTCTGTATGTCCTATGCTGCTTTCCTGCTTCCTCCATGTCTGGCTTATGACTTCTCACATCCTCTGTGCCTGGAAATCCTGCCTAGCTATTGGCTGTTCAGCTCTTTATTAAACCAAAATGAGTGGCACATCTTCACAGTGTATGAAAGATTATTCCACAACACTTCTCTACCACCATATGTAGGCAGAAGTTTCTTCCCTCATGGTCCCACAGCCACTCAGTCACACACACAGAGGCTTATATTAATTACAAACTGTTTAGTCTATGGCTCAGGCTTCTTGATAGCTAGCTCTTACAACTTAACTCAACCCATTCCTATTACTCTATGTTTTGCCACGTGGCTTCATGGCGTTACCTGTTCTCTCACATCTTCTCCTGGTGGTGGCTTGGAACATCTCCTGACTCCACCCTTATTCTCCCTGTCTCTCTGCTTGGATTTCCTTCCTGACTCTATTCTGCCTTGCCATAGGTCATAGCAGCTTCTTTATTAACCAATGGTAGCAACACATATTCAAAGTGTGCAGAACGACAATCCCACAGCAACCATACCTAAGAACAAGCATGGCCTTTCCTTTCCTTTATATTTCTTTTTTCATTCATACTCTATGCAAGCACATTTGATTTTATATGTATTTCTTTGATAGATTTATGTTCTCAAAAATAGCTAAGAATCTGAGTAAACATTCAGTATAGAAAGACTCAATTACTTCTTCACTTGAAAAGCAGATCCTTCTGTTAGACTCTTCATATCCAAATCCTACTCCCAAATAAAGGCTTAGGAAGTCAGAGGATGTTAAACACAAAGGCTTCTATAGCACTTGTTTACTCAGGAGAGAGTGAAAATGCAGGGATTGGTGGTGTAATAATGCAACCTTTCAGTGACAAGAACTGGTGCTGTTCGCATGCCATAGCTTTTTTTAAATATTTATTTTTAAAAAACATGTATGCACATGTGTCTATATAAGTACATGCCACCTGTATGCAGGTGCTTTAGGGGCCAGAAAAGGGTAGGAGTTACAGGCAGTTATGAGCCACACAAAGTGGGCACTGGGAGCCACACTTTGGTTCCCTGAAAGACCAGCCAGTGTTCTTAGTACTGCTTTGCCCCCAGATGCCCACATATGCCCTAGTTTTAAGTAATGGCCTTGAATGTTGATCCTTCTCCCTCCACCTTGTGAGTGTTGGGATTGCAGGTGTGCACACAATTCTCTGGACAGTCCATTGAGACTTGCACATGAGAAAGAAATGAAATTCAATCCTCTCTCTCCTAAGCTTCTCAACAATCAGACAGACCTTTGAATGTTGTCATAGTTAGGGTTTCTATTGCTGTGAAGAGACACCATCATGATCATGCATGGAAACTCTTTTTTTTTTTTTTTTTTTTTTTGAGACAGGGTTTCTCTGTGTAGCTTTGGAGCCTGTCCTGCAACTCAATCTGTAGAGCAGGCTGGCCTCGAACTCACAGAAATCCACCTGCTTCTGACTCCTAAGTGCTGGGATTAAAGGTGTATGCCACTAACACCTGGCAATTACGGCACCTCTTATTAAGAAAAATATTTAATTGGGGTGGCTTGCTTACAGTTTCAGAGGTTCAGTCCACTGTTATCATGGTGGGGAGCATGGCAGGCAGACATGTTGCTGGAGTAGTAGCTGAGAGTTTTACATCTTGCAGGCAACAGGAAATGAACTGAGACACTGGGCAGTATCCTGAGCAAAGGAAAACTCAAAGCCCACACCCACAGTAACATACTTCCTCCAACAAGGCCATATCAACTCCAACAAAGCCACATCTCCTAATAGTGCTGCTCCCTATGAAATTATGGGGGCCAATTACATTCAAACTACCACAAATGTATCATGAAAACATGATCTTGAACTTCTCGGTCTTCAGAACTGTAAGAAATAAGTTTATTTTCTTTATAAGATACTTGGTCTATGGCATTCTGTTGTAACATCAGAAAATGGATTGAAACCATCTGCTTGTGTCTACAAGCCTTCAACTTGGACTTCTTCTCTGATTCAGTGTGCCCTTCAACACTGGAAATTCAGGAAACCTGAAGAACTTAGCAAGTGGTTGTAGGTTCTTTAGACTACTGAGTATGACACACTTTCCAGCAGGCTATTATTTTGTAAAGAATAGGTTGTATTTGACACTTGTACTGCTGTAAACTGGGTGTTTTTCTTATAGTAGGTTGTATCTGACCTGCAGCTATGAGGAAAAATTCAGAGGAATGTGAGCCTCTTCCTGTACTAAGGGAGCTCACATAGTTAGATGCGCATTAAACAAATCTAGTGAGGGTGAATGTTGTCTCTATCCTTTCACTTTTCACAAGTTAGCATCACACACACCAGTAAGCTTAGGTGGGAAGAATTAAGCAAAATTGGCAGCTGTATCCCAAGGAGATTACAGGAATCAGCTTTGCTCACTGTTTAGTGAACAAGGCTGCATGTTTACCTCCTCAATCTCAAGAGAAAGTATGTGTGGGACATTCAGTATTTCCTCAAAATCAGAAAGTCCTTGGGAACTGTCAAGTGCCTTTGACTGATATCTTTGCAGGTAGGGAGGTGACAGCCTGGTCTGCTGCATCACATTTTGTGGGTAGAGAGTGGGGGAGAACATTCTAGAAAAGTACTTCACTGAGGAGCTTTGGTGTTGTCTGTGTTCATGCACCCAATCCCATGGTCTCCTAAGTGAAGCTTCCTATCTATTTCATAGGCCAAACTTTCTTTTACTTCAAAGGGAATTTGACTTTTCCCAGGAGTAAGGGCACAAGGCACAGTGGCTGCTAATGGGCCCAGAAGGAACGCAAACTTGGTGGCCCTGGAACACTCATCTTCATTTTAGGTTGGTATACCAGGATGAAGATCTAATTCATTCTGACCTGAAATAGGTTAGATTGTGAACCCACTGCCAAGTTTGGTAATGATAAACTAATCTGGTATCAATTGTGAAATTGCTTCCAGGCCTCGTGGAACTATGGTTTATTTTCAATAGCTTTTCCAATATGCTTAACTGAATATTATAACTGGCACTCTCTGCAGAACTCTAAAGACTTACTTATTAAGCATTCTTCAATTATGAGTTACATACATACAATTTTTACATAGAAAATTTTCTCATTCACTCTCTTCAAATAAAACTTTAGTAATTATCAGTTTTCCTCATATGAAGATCAGTACAAACACATTAAACTCCCCTTTCCTTCCTCCATTCTTCCCTCACTTTCATTGAGATTTTAATCTGAAAATACAGCTCAGCAAGCAATATGTAAAACCTAGAAACTTCCATTTCTAAATCCTTTGGCTAGAACCTAATATTAAACATGTTTTCAAAGCAAACAAGGAAAGACACAACCCCATTATGACATTATTTTCTTGGCATTGAGAAAAAAAATTCCATGACCCACTTTATTAACAGTATTCCTAGTCAAGCTTATAATGATTCCTGGCCTCTGCCCTTCAGTGATTTCCAAGGGATTTAGAAGCCTATATCACCTTGGCTGATATGTGATATAACTATTTAGTACAGCTTGGAAATTAACTGTTCACCCTTTTGCCTGGGGCTTAATGGAATCCAGTCTTGATATCACTGGCACTATTTAACAACTCACACACAATCCCTTTCCTTTACGAAGTTCAAGGTTTCAACAAATGCTGACCACTTGTTGCCTGTGCTGAGATTCCCCATTTCTGCCTTGCCAGCAAGGCACATTCTTCTTCCACACTCATGAATTCATTCAACAAATAGCCAGTGAGCGCGTATGATGTACCAGGTGCCAGATGCTGAAATATCGTGGCCAACCTACGGCATTCATTCTTTTCAGAAAACCAGGTAGTGTTCATGCTTTTTTTACATTATCTATACAGACCTGCATCTACAATTAGCCAATTTTTTACCTTAAATTTCAGGTTTTTTTTTTTCAGTCATTGGAAATCCATTTGTTTATAACAGAGAATCATGTAGATTCGGGAGAAGGGTAGAAATTCAAATAATTTAATGTGTTATGAAGACATTGTACTGTATATGAAACTAGACTTCTAGACTGTGCTTTATTCAAACAATCTAAATCTATGAGACAGCATTGACTTCAGTGTTAATACTGTGGTGTTTGGGAATCATCGTCTGATACCATGATTTTACCTCTTTGTTTCTCATGAATTGGAGGTGGAGGGAGGGTGGGAGAGAATTAAGAAAGTTAGTAACTTTGCCTGAAGGCATCACAGGCATCGTTTGCTTTGTGTCCCTGCAGTACTCAACACATACATCTATATGTTGCATATTATTTTCTATAACCTGCCTTTTCCATTACAGTTTCCAATTCCTACCCTGTAATTTCTAAGTACACATAATTACTACTTCAGGTGTTAAATTCTACATTTGCAAGTATCTACACCCCAGCCCTCCAAAACAAAAGACAGCTAACTAAATACAATTACCACATTATGAAATGTGCAAATTTTAGCAATAATCATGGTCTAAGAATATTCAGACTGAGACAATTTTTCTCAGGTTGCTGAATTAAATGACCAAGTGATAAAAATCTACATTTTTTTCCTTTGATAATTTTGACTTTGGGTTGCATATTTAATAAGTGACCAAACTCCACATGTTAGAAAACAGAAAGTAGAAATTAACAGGAAAATTGAGTGTTACTATATGAATATTCACAGTCTGTCTCTGAATAGAACATTTTATATTCTATATTTTAGCTCCAGTGTTCACTGAAACAATTTTGCCTCTACCTGGGGGAACTCCTACATGATCTTAATGTTGATGACATTTGTCTTGATTAGGACTAATACAGATCATTTTGTGTGTAGTATAATGCTTTTATCACTACATCCCCTGGGGGTTCCTAGTAATGTCTTGGTTATAAGGATCATTCAAAATCATTAAGATTGAGTAAATTATGTAAACAGGAATCACATTGGAAAACTAAGATTCTACCTCACAAAATCATGAAGATCAGTCAGCTGTATCTTTGGAAGAGAATTTGACAATGTTCTTGTTTGGTACTCAGTCACTATCTATAAAGAGAAGCTTGTTTCTTCTCTTTATCAACTGGAACCTGTGCCCTACCAATTGTTAAATGTTCAATGCTTGTCAAAATTCAACTCAATATACCCCTTGGACCAGAAGTTCTACTCATGAGGATATCCCACAGATATATTTGTATGTATAAAATATAATCTAAAGTAAAGGGGGGATCATGAATGCATTATTCAGTGTAGAAAGGATTAAAAACAGCCTGAATGTCCATCAGTGAAGGTATGATTAAAAACCCTGTGGCATATCCATAATGGACTGTTTTTCAGACTTCAGTATGAGATAATTATATAAATTAGAAACAATTCAAAAGCACCGTTAAATGAAAGAAAACAAGGTAAGCACATGGCACCATTTCTATATGTTCACGTGTGTATGAATACATGCATATACACATGTTCTATACTGTATGCATATTTATCAATGCATTAAGAACACATCTAGAAATATACGTAAGAAGCAGGTAACCACTTACTCACAGGGTGGGTATTAGAATCCTAATATGTTGCATTTGAAGAAAAGAGGAATCCCTTTGCTGTCTTTTGAACTTGCTACTATGTTCATGCATTACGTATATACATGTATGCATATTGCTTGCACATATTCTTTTTTTATCAATTAAATAAATGTGGTGTCTCTTATTTTCATTATGCTCATGAAGAAACTGAACTATACCCTAGTGCACGTGGGCTCTCTGATGTTTTCCTCCTCTTGTCTTCTCACACTGACAAAATGGCATCAGCCTGTACGTTCTACAGTTTCTTCATGATACATAAACCAGAACATTGACAAACAGCCTATATTTAGTTTAGAACCAGTTCCTGGGTGTTTACCTTTATGCTTCTTAGAGTATGAAGTTGCCTAAAAGCAGCCATTCTGTGTGTGCAGATGATTCTCAAGGACTGTGACTCAGAATCAGACTCATTCCTAAGCCCACTGCTTGGCAGTTTCTACTCACAAACAGAAAAGCCTGGGATATTTTGGACTTGACCTTCTGTTCTCACAGCATTCAGAAATCTTTTAGAAACTTGGGTATATGCTTGCAATGGCTTGAAAAGAGAAATTTAACTCAATTATTTTAAAGGCAATGACTTTAAGTTTTCACTTTGCTTATTGTCAACTGATGATACCTATTGACTTAGGAACAGATAGATTATTTTCAAAGACTGTCAGGGAGAATTTTTAATCTATAATAAACAAAGAAGTTTGCATCTCACAAAAAGTAATGAAACTTTGTGTCAAGATGAATTTAGCACATTAAATTTGCTGTAGGTTTAAATCAATGCAGATGAAGCCAAACACAACACAACAAAACAAAATAATACAAGGGAAGATTCAGAAACATTGATCATAGCCAAAATACGCCCCAGCACTGCGAAGAGGTTTACTTCGGTAATATCTGTGGTCATTGACTAAATCGATAAAACTCATTCTTTCAAGAGCATCCAATTATCAGCTTACTGTTGAGTGGGCATTCTAATAAATCAGCATACTTTATATAGAATTAGACAAGGGTAACATGCAAATTAATAATAGCACAAAAAAAAATGTGGGGTAAACTCCCAGCAGGCCCAGAAAATCATCTTGTGATTAATTGTTTCATTTAAATTTGGTTCATAGAAGCAAACATTTCACAGCCATACCCATCTGATGGGTAGTTTATGGCTAGCCATATTAATAGAGTTTGATTAAGCACTTAAGAGAAAAGATCAATACACCTTTGTCATATTTACACAACAAAAGGCAGTGTGTCAGTGAGTGGGCACCAGCAGGAGTTGAGGTACTATATTATTCAGGAAGTTAACAGTAATATATTTTACAAGCACTTTAGTCATTTAGAAAATGGGCCTTATTAATAGAACTCAATAGCTTAGATGCAATGAACTGAAAAATGAGTAAAGCAAAAGAATTTTCAGAAACAAAATAAATCAAGACAGTTAATATTGACAATAATTATTTTTTGCAAGAAACATACACAAATTACAAATAGAAAAGATTTGGTTGACACATAAGCTAAATATTTCTAATAATAGCTTAAGCCATAGAAGAAAACTCAGACACTGCCTTAAAATTGCCCTAGAACATCATGGGCCCTCTTGCAAGATCCACTGAAAATTACCATTCATTAGCAGAAATGTTCCAATAAATCAGCATCTCATTTTTATCTAGTCAGCCTGCTCAATGTGGACAGCCAATCATTTACATCACAACAAAAACTCAGACATGGGATGTGATGAGTTGGTTTCTTGATGATCCACGGCAAACACTTCAGGAACAGAAAACAGCTTCTAAAACTGAACACGGAGGAGCTTGTGGGGAACACCACAGCTCCTCTGGATTAGAGGCACTGGATGGGTAAATATTGTCTTGGTCACACAAAGTAGTCTAGTAAACCTGGATCATGGCTAGAATGAGTTTAAAACTTAAAAGCTTTAAGGGGAAACCAGAAATGATAAATTACAGTCCTGGTTTTGCCCCCATTTAAGCAGGATGGTTACTAATATGGGTAGAGTGGAAACTTCAACTCTGAAATCCAAGAAACCTGGGTTTGGAGCTGGTCAGATGACTCAGTGGGTAAAGGCACTTGCCAACAACCATGATGACCTGACTGCAATATCAGAACCACTTACATTAGAAAAGGGAAGCATGGCCCCTGAGCTGGAGAGCTCAGTGTAGGGTGCAGGGTACACCAGCCAGGAAGACCCTGTAACAGATAGGGACTGAGAAATGCTGGGAGAAGCTGATGGCCAGTGTCAATTTTGACAAGTTAATAGGCACCTCAGTTTTGTCCTGGGTTTGAGACCTAACATGCCCTGTATCAAGATGGAGAAGCACTGATTTGTGTGGCCTCTGTGGAACATCCCCAGTCATTTTGGATGACATGACCTACTTAGACATTCAAGAGATGAGGTTCACAGATGCAACCAAGCCTGGATTTTGCTATTAAGTGGGAATCATTGTCAGATGAGCAACCAACACCTCCACATTTGCCAGACAGACTTCCAATTTTTGTGTGTGTGTGTTTAATTCAGATCTCTAGAACTATTCCAACTGCTGTTCTCTCCTGTCTCAGTTAGGGTTTCTATTGCTGTGAAGAGACACCATAACCACAGCAATTTTTACAAAGGAAAACATTTAATTGAGGTGGTGGCTCACAGTTTTAGACGTTTAATCCACTGTCATTATGGTGGGGAACATGGCTGCTGAGAACATGGCAGTGTGTAGACAGACATGGTGCTAGAGAAATAGCTGAGAATTCTACATCTTGATCTGAAAGCAACAGGAAGTGGTCTGTGACGCTGGGTGTGGCTTGGGCATATATGAAACCTAAAACCCCACCTCCACAGTGATACACTTCCTCCAACAAGGCCACACCTACTCTAGCAAAGCCACACCTCCTTATAGTGCCACTTTCTTTGGTGGGCGTTTTCTTTCAAACCACCACATCTTCTTATAGTCAATCTTTGTGATATAACTATAAAGAAGTCTAGGAATGTGAATAAAAGAATAAATTAAAAGGTATCAATTGGATGTTTGCAAAATTGTCTTCCTTATATAACATTTCAATACCAGTAATAGCCATTGTAGCCCAAATCATGGTAATTAGAGCCCTTATGTGTGTGCATGCATGTGTGCTTGTGTGCATGTGTGCATGTGTACACAGATATGTGTACATTTTTTCACACTTCCTCTTTACTCTATTCCACTGTCTTCTCTCATATGCCACAGAGGCCGTGCACTGTGCATAGAATCAAAGTTGCTGCATGGTGAAATGCGTTATGAACGAGAGTTAAAATTACAGGTCATCAGACTCCAGTGGTTATTCTGTCAAGCATTAGGGAAGAATGCAAATTATTAAAACCCCTGGGCAATCAATTAAAATTGATTCTGGCTTGCTCCCATTGATTCTGTGGCTGAAACTTGGACCAGAGGGAGTGTCTCTTGGTGACAATAGCTATGAAGTAGTTTCACATGTCCATATCTTGGGTACTGTGGTATATTGAACACACTTTGTAAGTGGCAGATATTCAAGATGGAGATCATTTAAATGCGGGAGAAAATATTATCTGGGGAAAAAAATACAAGAAAAGGAGATGTTTCCTGTAAGCCAATATTCAACAATAACCTACTCTATTAGAAATCTATCACTACTAATATTTCAAGAAAAGTCTACAGATGGATTTCAAGCAGAGAAAGGTGCAAACTGACAGGATCTGAATGGTTTAATGTGTAACTGACTGGTGGACTGATGTTCTGAAAGGGCCTGCTGCTGCTGCAGTTCAGCCTCTTCTCTGGTGACTTCCTTTGTGAATAGCTACTTCACCTCTTAGCAGCCAAATTATAAAAGGACATTTCCTTATTACTCTCTGCTTTCCACACTCAGTGTCACTACCTTGACACTCCGTAGATTTGTCTCTGTAGAACATCTACTCTGCTTCCTGCCTGTAGCCATCAACCTTCACTGGCTTTCAATTCCAATGGAGAGCATAAATGTAATTTCTGTAAAGACTGCTGCTGATCCCACAAGCTAATAATTTCTCAGCATGGTCTCTAGGCCAGTACCATTGGCTTCACCTGAGACCTTAATAGAAATGCAATTTCTTATGGCCACTCTTTGTTCTACCAAATCAGAAACTCCAGTGATAGGGCCCAGTGGCCCTTGTTTTAGGAAATGGTTCTGATACATGCTAAAATCTAAAACATAGCAGTACAAACATTGTTCTGAGAATAGCAATCCTTTTGTGCCCAACAATGAATGTGGGTAGCCCTATAACTTTTGTTCCTGATGTAAATGAGCTAGTTGGCAGTCCTACAATGTCATTATCCAGAGGACAGGTTGCCTGTGTTGTTCTGTAACTTTATCTTAGGCGAAGACCAATGGTAAATTAGTACTGCATTCTTCTACTTTGCAATTTGAGGGACATTTTGAACTTCTAGATGATTTGCTTTGACCTCTGGGTATTATTTATCAGAGGACAAATGGCCAACATCTGATGAGAAGGTATTAGTGAAGAGCTGATGCCTCACAGTTGTGTAGGTGATAGTATACTTGTGAGCCCAAGCTTCCAGGTAATAATCTCTGCCTTAGTTATGGTTTCTATTGCTGTGAAGAGACACCATGACCACGGTAACTCTTATAAAGGAAAACACTTAAATGAGATGGCTTCCAGTTTAGAGGTTTAGTCTATTATCATCATGGTGGGAAGCAAGGCAGCATGCAGGCAGACATGGTGCTGGAGCTAAGAGTCCTTACATCTTGATCCAAAGGCAACAGGAAGTGAACTGTCTCACTGGGCATGGCTTGAGCATATATGAGCCCTCAAAGCCCACCTCCAACAAGGCCACACCTACTTCAACAAGGCAACACCTCCCAATTATGCCACTCTATTTGGGGGCCATTTTCTTGCAAACTACCACATTCTACTCCCTGGCTCTTGAAGGCTTGTAGCCACAACATAATGCAAAAATGTATTCAGTCCAACTTCAAAAGTCCCCATAGTCTATAACAGTATCAAACTTACTTAAAAGTCTAAAGTTTAACATCTCTTTTGAGATTAATGCAATCTCTTGACTGTAATCCCCTATAAAATAAAAATCAAAAAGCAGGTCACATACATCCAACTTATAGTGGCACAGGATATACATTGCCATTCAAAAACATAGGAAAGGGAGCTTAATGAAGAAATACTAGACCAAAGCAAGACCAAAAACCCAGCTATGGGCAAACTTCAAACTCTACGTCTCCATGTCTGATGTTGAAATACTTTTCATATCTCCAACTCCGTTCAGCTTTGTTGACTACAACACACTTCTTTCTCTTGGCCTGTTTCTACTCTCTGTTAGCAGCTCTCCTCAGCAGGTATCACATGATTCTGGCATCTCTAACATCATGGATTCTCCAAGGCAATCCAAGCATCAACTTTACAGCTTCACACAATGGCCTCTCCTAGGCCTTCATTCAGTGACACTAATGACACATGCCTGGCCTCAGCAGCTTTCCTTAGGGGCAAATTCCATAACCCACTTCTTCTATCCTTAACTATAAACCAGAACCACCAGGCCAAAGCTACCAAGTTCTGCTGCTTGCAGGGGCTGGAACATGGTCCTTCTCATTCAATTACATCACCAGCTTTCTGTTCTTCACTGCCTAAGCTTGGCTGTCCTGAAACTGATTTTCTAGACCAGGCTGGCCTCAAATTCAGAGTTCTGCCAGCTTCTGCCTTCCCAGTGCTGGGATCAGAGGCATGTACCACAACATCCAGCTCTTAGCTTTTCTTTAATTCCTTTTCACAAGTTGGAAATTTAGTTAGGTGGTATCTTGCCCTGACTTCACTACTCTATTCCATTTCTTAATCTGTTTATGTCTCTGAATATAGAATTTAGTTCCATTTTCCTTTTCTCCTCAAATATTTTTCCTTGATCAGCTTGCTCCTTTTTATTATATATCTTCATTAGAGTTATCACTTATTGTTTGTTCTTTTTTTTACCACCAGTAGTAGGTTTCTCCACCTACAAAGTAAACCAAATTGAGCCTAATAAAAAAGTAAAGGACCAGGTTTAATCTGAGCAAAGTACTCCCAGATGATTCTCAGGAAAGGGAGTAGGAAAGAAATCACATGGCCATTTTAAAGGGGGTGGTTTAAATACCCTGTAGGGGCATAGGGGTGATGACGTGCCCCAAGGTGGGTTAATGCCATGGTAAGATTTGGGGTGTGGTCTTGGGCTGCTGCCTACATGGAACTGGGCTTTTGGTAGTTTCCCCGAGAGGACGAGGTTTGGAGGGGAAGGAGTAGGGCTGAGGTGGAGGTCCCAACTGAACAATCACTAGTAATCAAAAGATAGATTCTGTACTAGGCTGTTTTGAGATTTCATCTGCCAACAGAATTAATCTAAAACTCTTCACTTTAGCCTCAAGCAAACTTTTCAGACAGGGAAGGGCAAAGGCAGCCACAATCTTCACCAAAATATCAAGAATAATTTCTAGGCAACATAATAAAATTCTTCTCTTCCGAAACCTCTTGAGCCAGCCCTCTACAGTTCAAATCACTCAGCACTACTGTCTTCCATGCTACTACTGGTATGGCCCATTAAGCAACACTTAAAGCACTCCACTGCTTTACCAACCCAAACTCTCAAAGTCCATATTATTCCAAACAAAAACATGGTCTGGCCCATCAGAGTAATACCCCACTTCTGGTACCAACTTCTGTCTTAGGGTTTCTATTGCTATAAAGAGACACATGACCACAGCAACTCTTATAAAGGAAAATATTTAATTGGGGTGGCTTGCTTCCAGTTTAGAGGTTTAGTCTGTTATTGTCATGGCAGGAAGCAAGGCAGCATGAAGGCAGACATGGTGCTGGAGCTAGAGCCCTTATATCTTGATCCAAAGACAACAGGAAGTGAACTGTCTCTCTGGGTATGGCTTGAGCATATATGAGACCTCAAAGAGATACACTCCACAGTGTCACACTTCCTCCAGCAGGGCCACACCTGTTCCAACAAGGCAACACCTCCTAACATTGCCAGTCCCTTTGGGGGACATTTTCTTTCAAACTATCACAATCTCTGCGATTGTTTCTTCAACAGTATATAAAGCTGAAAGCCAGAAGGTGGGATGTAGAATCTAAGGATGAACCTAAGAACAGGAAGCATGGCTTGATGGGATATGTGCAACAGGAATCTGACCAGCCACACATGAAGCAATGGCCTTGTATAGTCTCCTTAAGCTTCCAAATATAAAACCATAGGATTTGGAGACAAGAAAATATCTTAGCACATAGAATAAGATGCCTCCATCTCATAGGAAGGGATTTATAGGCTTACAGACTAAGGTGCAGCAATATTAATGCACGCTGATAACAGACAAACTGAGAGGAGTATGAGAATTCTGTCTTCTGCCCATTGTCCTCTACTGCTCTCTGCTAAGCCATCTGAGATCTGCCAGGACTCAAATCTGCTTATGCTGAGGGAGACTCAGCTAACTGAAATAAGGCAAAAGTCCTGTCTTCTGCATTTCCTGACCATCTTTATAAGCACTAGGTAACAGATGAACAGTGAGGCAACTGATCCTTCCCAGTTTCTCTTTTTTGGGGGTGAATCCTGAAGTAACTAACCCCAATGTAAATAACATTTTAGACTTTGAAACACTGCAAAGAGGATAACTTTCAGACCATTAAAGAGTGGTTCCAATATCTTGCAGCTTCAATATGACAGAATACTGTAGAAGTATCAAGGTGTTGAGGAATTTTTAATGACATGACTTCGAAATGCTTAAGCACAATGGCAAGTGAAGAAAAGTCAGATATAGAAATACTTTACATAATCCAATTTCAACCCTCTTTGGAACTATGTAGATTTTTATTTTACATTTAGGGAAATCCTAGAAAGGAATACGTCAAAATATCGGTAGTGATTGTCATGATCTTCTAGAAAGACAGTGACTTTGCTCCCTTTATTCCACTTCAGGTCTGATCTGTGTTTTTTAAAAATGAGCATTTATTACATTTAAATCCAGAATAAAAATCTTAGGAGGGAAAAATGTAATCAATTATTCTTTTATTGGTGTTTTCTTAAATTCTCTTACAGGCAAATAGATATTAATCTAAATGTCTATTTGCCCACCACAAAAGCAACTTTTGAAAAAATTAAATTTTTATCAAGAAATCCTTTATAAGCCCACTGAAAAATTTAGTTGAACTTTAGGTTTTTGAGCTAATTCTAGTTCTAAAATCTTGTGTGCTATGAGCCCAGGAAGGCAGCTTAGGCAAGTTTCCAATTAATCTGGGGAATTGTATTACCTTTCAAGGTCATGGAAAATTTTAGAAGTCACATGTTGTGACTATCTGTGCTATTGAAGACAGCCTTTTGATTTGGCAATAGCACACAGAGTATTTCAACAATTATTTCCTTATTAAAATTATTTGATGGGTTTACCTGGTATATGCATGTGAGTTTGTATCTAAATTTTAAATCTTCCTCCAATATTGTGGCCAGCAACTAAGTAACTATAATTAAATATGCTAAATGTTTAAAACGTTTTCTATAATGAGATAGTATATGAATAGATAATGAAATTTATGGGTTTTTTTTAATCCTACTATTTTTTTTTTAGATAGTTTCGATATTATAGCTCAGACTGGCCTTGAACTTCCTACCTGAGGCTCCCAACTGCTGGAATCTATGTATGTGTTTTTTAGACAGCTCCATGTAATAACTAAGAAAAGATGAGTTATTTAGAGCCATGATTCTGGAGAAGCAAAGGAAGCTTCAGAATAGAAATCTCCTTAGCAATCCTGTTATAATAAATAAAAATGATGTGTCATGGTATCCAGTTACCAATAAGGAATATGGGGAGTTAGGACCCAAAGGGTTATTCTGGGGAGGTGGACAGAGAAAGGTGGGCTTCAGAAGAGACTAAATGCAGAGCAGTGAAAGATGAGTGTAAACTATCAAGAATGAAAAGGGATAGTTCAAAGAAGGAAGGAGCAAATCTTCACTTTAAAATATTTCTACGAACAAAATGAACAAAACTTCATCATTGCAGGAAATCCACTCACTTGAAATTTATTAACTGCCTAGTTCTGGCAAGGCTGAATACTCATTTCATGTATTTCAGGGATGGAGAAGGGAAGTCTGGACACAAAATGAGAAAATTAAAAAGGAGAATTTATTTTTTTTTCTATCTCTCTCTCTCCCTACATTCCCAGCCATTCTTTTACTTTTTCCCTTAAGACAATGTCTCAGTAAGTTACTTAGGCTGGTTTTGTGTTTACTCTGTAGCCTAGACAGTCTGAATTTCCAATTCTCCTGCCTAGGTAACCTTATCAGTAGCTGGGATTATCAGGCCTGGCTAAATGTGGAATTTCTTCTGAGGTTTAAAAAAAAAAAAAAAGAACATAAGATTATATTGATGCTAAAAAGAGCTAGAGCAAAGATTGGCAGCTAGTTGTGGTCACTCATAGTGCTAGGTACTGTGATGCTGTGGCGAGAGACAATAAAACCTCTAAGCACTGCAGCAGAGTAAGCCCCATAGACAGTACATCAACAGGAGAAATAACCAGGAGACAGAAGAGAATGGATATCATAGACTATGTTATGTTGAAAGGGTAGAAGGATGTTTATATTTGTATATATGTATGTACGTGTATTTTTTAATGCTTTTGCATGATTGTGTGTGTGTGTGTGTTTACTTGTGTGCCACTGTGTGTAGAAATCAGAGGACTATAACAAGAATCTTAAAAGGTTTTATAATAATAATAATAATAATAATAATAATAATAATAAAAACAACCTAGAATCAGACATTGGGGTACAAGCTGAAAGATCAGAGAAGCGGAACAGCCAGCCACTAGCTTACCTCTACAAAATCCTCAGCCTCAAGAGACCTTATATACCTTTCTGTGTCCTGCCATATCACTTCCTGGTATTAAAGGCATGTGTCACCACTGCCTGGTTCTGTTTCTCTCATGTAGCCCAGTGTGGCCTTGAACTCACAGAGATCCAGACAGATCTCTGCCACCTGGGTGATGGGATTAAAGGTGTGTGCCACTACTACTTGACCTCTATGTCTAATTTAGTGGCTAGCTCTGTCCTCTGATCCCCAGGTAAGCTTTATTGGGGTACATAATCTATCACCACAGAGGACAACTTGTGAGAGTTGGTTCTCTTCTTCACCAAATAGGACTTGAGGACTGAACTTAAGTTGTCAGGCTTGGTAGCAAGTGCCTTTACCACAGAGCCGTCTTCCTCAGACCCATATGTGTGTTTGTGTTCACCAAAGAACACAGAGAAGGGTAACCCAAGAAGCTAATAGAAGTGAAGTGATCAGCTTCAGAAGAGAAAGCAAAAGAGAAGAAAATGAAGATGGAAATTATTCAGTAATAAAATCCTCAATTATTTGTGACTTTGACATGGAAATTATGCAAATGTTTTATATAATTTAAAACTAATTTTTACAAAAGGAATCCTTTTAATTTAGAATATACTAAACCAAATTAATCTAGCTAGATGCATTAATGTGACAGTACTGCAATACCATTCCATAAATATAAAAATACTTTATTTTAAAATAAAGTAATTGAACAGTTTTAGTAGAACAAATTACAAAAGACAAAACAACCACAATGAAATATTAACCACATGCATTTTAAAAGATGTCAGTGAAAGTACCAATACATATACATATATGTGTCCTGGTTAGATTTTTGTCAGCTTGACATGAGATAGACTTTTAGAAAAGGGAACCTCAACTGGGAAAATTCCCCCATCAGATTGGCTTGTAGGTAGGCATGCGGCAACATTTTCTTGATTAATAATTGATTTGGGAAGGCCCAGCCCATTGTGGGCAATGCTACCCCTGTACAATTGGCTCTTGGTAGTATAAGAAAATAAGCTGAGCAAGTGAGAGGGAGCAAGGCAATAAGCAGTGTTTCTCCATGGCTTCTGTCTCAATTTCCGCCTTTAGCTCCTAACTTTACTTTCTTCAGTGACAGACGGTGTAGAAAGCACAGCCAGTGGGCTTTGCAGCTCTCGGCTATCAGGCTGTCCACACAGGATCTGTCTTTTGAATCTGTCTGTTTACTCACACTAACATTCCTTATAAAAGCATGCTAATATAAAAGTCAAACACACATCTTACCAAGTGGGGGACGGTGGTTGGGCAGAAAATGCTGCTGCAGGATGCCAGTGGGGAATCTTCTCCCATGAGGATGCTTCAGAAGCTTACAGACTTGACACATGTCTGCTGTGAAGTCCTTCATCTGTGGCAGGCCAGGAGAATGGCACCAATGGAGGTCCAGAAGGTCCTTGAGAATATAGACCAGTGCTGGCAGGCAGGCCTGAGTGAGCCCAGCAACGGTACCAGAAGTTCAACTGTCACTGAAATCAGGGCCACACACAGAGGCCAGTCTCAAGGCCTCTGCACAGAGGCTAGAGAAGCCATCTCTCAGGAGCACAGCAGTGTGATCCTGGAGGCCAATTCCAAGTACCAATTTTTATATCATTTCATTGGGTGATAGCTTTTCGCTATCAGGGCTCATAGCTTAGGGTTGGTTCACTAGCATTTCAACATCATTATGGGGTTAGTTCATGAGCACTGAATGTACCAGAGCTGAACACAGGGCTGGAGCAGAAATTACTCAAAACATACCTAGGATATCTGTGCCTAAAAGCAAAGTTATTGTCAAAGTCTAGAAGAGTTATGCCAAAGGAATAAATCAGTCAACTTGAAGTGGCTGCCCCATTGCAAAATCAGATGATGTCAGGAAACAAAATAATGGTTACTGACTGAATGCATTGAAAATTGCATCTTTTACATGGTAAGCTCCAGCAATCTCATTACCTTTAAAAGCTGCTGGGTGCCCCACAGTGGTGGCACACACCTTTAATCCCAGCACTCAGGAGGCAGAGTCAGGCAGATCTCTGAGTTCGAGGCCAGCCTAGTCTACAGAGGGAGTTCCAGGATAGCCAGGGCTACACAGAAAAACTCTGTCTTGAAAAACCAAAAATAAATAAATATTAAAAATAATAATCCGGGCAGTAGTGTAGCATGCCTTTAATCCCAGCACTCGGGAGGCAGAGGCAGGAGGATCTCTGTGAGTTCCAGGCCAGCCTGGTCTACAAAGTAAGTTCCAGGAAAGGCGCAAAACTACACAGAGAAACCCTGTCTCGAAAAACCTAATAATAATAATAATAATAATAATAATAATAATAATAAAGCTGCTAGCTAAACCCATAGATAAGTGCACCTCTCAATCCTCATCAGAGAAGTTCCTCCTTGCAGTAGATGACAACATAGAAACCCTCAGTCCAGGTGCACAGCATAAGAGACTGTGCTGTGCTCAGGTCTCAAAGGGTTGTACTCATCACACCCCTGCCCCAGGGCTAGGGAAGTTCTCAGAAGAGGCATGGGTAACTTCAAGGAAACAACGTTTTCCAGACACAGCAAGACAGTTGCACATGTCAACTCACAATGATTGTGACAGCATGCAACAGATCTGCACAAGCTCAACCAGGCAAAATCCCAGGATGGAGGAGAGCATAGAATCTCATCATTAGATGAGAAACTATTGATATTTGATAGCTGCTAGGAGGTGAAGAATCAGTTTTCTTTAAGGGTGTAACCCTGAGTAGGTTAACTACACTCCAGGGCATAACCCACTTGCAAGAGTAATGGGCTAATACAAATTGGACTTGATGGGTTTGGGGGAAAAAAATCAAAGTTGGATAGGAAATCAGGTAAGAACAGAGAGGTAGATCTGGAAAGGGTTAAGGGAGGAGGTGACCAAAATACAAGTTACTAGGATTTTAAAATTATTAACATTTAAAATTATTCCACTGAAGGCCAACAAGATGATCAAGTGGGCAAAAGTGCTTGGTGGCAAGCCTGACAGGAATAGTTTGATCCCTGGGCCCCACGTTGTGAAAGGAGAGAACTGACTCCTACAACTTTTCTTCCGACTTCTACACACCTGCCACTCTCCACCCCACCACACACATGTGCATGCACACATACATATACACAGTGAAAAATAAATGTAAAAAATATTCCATTGAAAATTACTGGGTGAGACGAATCAAATATGTCACTGTGATTTCAGTGCAAACCGAATAGAAATCTAACAATTGTGACTAATTGATGAGTAAGAGTTCTCCAACATACACAAAATCTGGCTCAGAAACACAAACAATGATTGAAATAAGAGATTGCCACGTGTTTTTAACGACAGGGAAAGAAGACAAAGTGGGAAGGCAGACTCATCTTGAAGGAGGACAGACCAGCTTGAAGCATCTGTGGTGGTGACACAGATGACAGACAGACCCAAGGCCACTGCTGCACGGTGCTGCATAGGTGGCAGACAATCCATTTTACCCTCATTTCTTCGGCAAAAGTTACTTAGAGCCCAAATTTTGTGCACAATAAAAGATAGCAGCTTAAGTACAGTGGAAATTAAGAAGACTATGATTAATCAAAGTAATTTACATAAGTAAATTAATGCCCATTTTTGTCAATGGTGAGTGTTGTCTTAGAACCATGATAGTCAGAGGAGGGAGGAATCCATAAACAGACACAGAGATGCTTGGTGGCACCTAGAACAACTCAAGGCATGCCTTGAATCAGCTGACACACTGAGTTCTCTTGTCCCCAGCAGCACACAGCCCTGGTGGAGAGTGCTGACCTGCACAGTTCTGGAACTTTCACCAGGGCCTCCAGGGGATTTTTTTTTAAGTTAGGCAGCTTTGCAAACTTGCTCTTTTTCATTTATATTCCAGCCCTTATTCCATCACACTCACAAAAATAATGTGGAAATTATAAGTTCACTGCATGTACATTTTAAATGAATTAACTCTGAGTCAAAACTGGAAGTAATAACCATCAATACAAGTTATTGCCTAATATGTATTTTTATTATAGATCATTTCTTGATTTCTCATGTGGTTTATATATATAGGCTATCTATGTATGTTAGGAAATATCAATTATCAATATCAAAATCCATTCATAGCCACATTGAACGAAGGCATCAAAAACCCAAAGGTGTCCTGAATATTGCAAGCAGGCAGCAGTAACTCTGCAGAAAAACTAGGAAAAAGAAAATCAGATTAAATAATTAGTGTCAATTAGCTCCAGTGAAATCATTCCATAAACAATTGGTCTCCAGTGACCTGCTTAATTATGTGAGGTTTCTATGATCCTCACCAAGCCTGCCTTGATTCATGTTGACTCTTGAGTTTCCCAGAGGTATAATTAATTATTGTCTTGTACATAAACCCCTGGCAATTAACGGCAGCAGAAAACAATATAGTACCTGTAAAAAAAAAAGTATTCAAGGAGAAGACCTTGACTGTGTGAATGACCTTTCCAGTATTTTTCAGGAAAGACCCATCATATACTTAGACTAAGTGGCTCACAACTGTGACTGAAAACTGACAAAGGAAGCACTCCTTACTCTACACACCACAAAAGAGAGCACTGTGTTGCTCTTTAAAATGCTTGGTATTCACTAGACACTATTCTAATTCGGTCTTGGACCTAATTAAAATACATTTTCAAACACCCAATTTAAATAATCAAACAGTTTACTTTGAGAGTATTGTGGATAGTGCATCCAAGCCTATTTAAAAAAAAAAAAAAGGATTGAAATGAAAATAGCATCCAATTATTCAGGTGTTCTGTGAAAGCTGGCACCTGGTCTTACCAGCTCCTGAGTGGCAACTCAATCTTCCCCCGAGAATGGCAGATGCTGGCAAGGTTACCACCCCCAACAAACAAAGCTTGGTATTGGGTCTGTAACGGATGGTAGTTCCCCTCATGGGAATATTTAGGTCCTGTAAAATATTTCCCTGGAGGCAGGTGTGATGGTTCACATCTGTAATTATGACACTTAGAAGCTGAGGCAGGAGGATTGCAACCAATTTGAAGCAAGTCATGGTTATGGTAAGTTGGTCAGTCTGGTCTACAGAATGAAACCTTGTCTCAAAGCAAAACGGAATTTCCCTGGCATTGATTTTGGAAGGCCCCCAAAGCACTAGAGTATCATGTGAGATGCAATTTTTATAAACAGACCCTTAGAATTTCCAATTTAACAGGCTATTAGACATAATCCTCAAAAATGGACAATCCCAAATGTGGCCATCATTATACAGTTGTCATACCAGGACATTTTTGGGACTTTGAAGGTTCAATCCAGATTCCTGATTGACATGTGCTCCCATAGAATTCAAAGCTAAGCACCTCTATGGAGCCAACTTGTTTTTCTGCAGACAATGTGTAGCTGGAGGGCTTCTCTCCAGGTTCCACCAAGCCCTGCAGTCCCACAATCCATGTATAAAATAATCACTCAGACACTTATATTACTTATAAACTGTATGGCTGTGGCAGGCTTCTTGCTAACTGTTCTTATATCTTAAATTAACCCATTTCTATAAATCTATGCCTTGCCACATGGCTGGTGGCTTACCGGCGTCTTTACATGTTGCTTGTCCTGGTGGTGGCTGGCAGTGTCTCTCCCTCCTTCTTCCTGTTTCCCCAATTCTCCTCTCTCCTTGTCCCACCTATACTTCCTGTCTTGTCACTGGCCATCAGTGTTTTATTTATATAGAACGATATCCACAGCATAATGTTGTTATTTTAAGATTGCAGGTGATGTGGTCACGTCTTGTCGCCCCTGTCATGTCCTTTGCAGCTAGAGTTTTCCTGCCTTGCCCACAGTCAGGACAAATCTCTGTCACCCGCCAGTCCCACAGCCGCTCAGACCCAACCAAGTAAACACAGAGACTTATATTGCTTCAAACTGTATGGCTGTGGCAGGCTTCTTGCTAACTGTTCTTATAGCTTAAATTAATCCATTTCCACAAATCTATACCCTGCCATGCAGCTCATGGCTTACCGGTATTTTCACATGCTGCTTGTCCTGGTGGCAGCTGGTAGTGACTCCTTCTGCCTTCCTGTTTTTATTTCTCCTCTGTTAGTCCCTCCTATACTTCCTGCCTAGCCACGGCCAATCAGGTTTTATTTATCAATCAATCAGAGCAACTTGACATACAGACCTTCCCCCAGCACAGCCAAGTGCAGACCATCTCAGACACCTGCACTCAGGCTCGTGGTCCTAATCATCGTCTATGCGGACCTGCTGGGTAAAGCCATGAGGAACCCAAGAATGGGCTCCCACAGGACATACAGAACATCCCACAGCAATGTCCTCCCTTGTAACAACCACTGAGCTGAGCTTGTAGCCTCTTGTTCACTGCTTCCCATAAATCTTTGACGACTATGAAAGCCTAGTCCTAAGTGAGAGAGATAAAGTGTGATAGTATTGAATACCATGTACTAGACAGCAAATAAATAAGATGGAAGAGAAATCACAGCCCTTTAGTCTTTACCTTGGAAATATTTTATTTCCTTAATAAGTTGTCAAACTCCATTCAATAATGATAATATTAGCAAATTTAATTTTGTAAAGCAAACTGATGAAAAACCACAAAGTAAAACAAGAAGCTAAATCATGGCTCTTCTCCTTCTAGATAAAGACTCAATTGTGTCTAGAAAAATTAGGATGATTGAGAAACTAATCTCAAAAGCATATAAACACAAAGCATTACACCAAATGACATAAAAATGTTTTCAATAAAAATCATTTTAAAATAACATTCCCATACATAATTAAATTACTAATACTATATCTAAGCCACAGTTTTGCAGTTAGTATTTCCTCAAATTGGATCAACTTTGAAAATGGATCCCACATAGGCAAAGAGTAATGAGAAAAACACCAGAGAAAGTTGAGAAAGTGTTGTTGGAAATGTGTTTTGTGAGAATTAAAGTTTAACTGTAACATATAAGCTAATAAGAGAACTGAAAATTTACATGGACTGAGTTAGCAGTTTCAACCCATGTCACACTGGATTTTAAGACATATATATGATTATGGGAAATTCAACAAAGAAATAGTTTCCTAAGAAGTTTTATTATGTACATTATGGGGAAAGTTCACTAAAATGTCATGATATGTTTAACCCTAAAGTATTAAATAATTTAAATAAAATGCTTAATATGTCTGGGGAGAAAAAGTAACAGAAAATTCACAGCAAAAGAAGGAAGAAGGGTTCTTTCTGAACAGAACTCACAGGCACCAGAGACACAACTTTAAAACTCGGGCTGTGCACAGTCACAGTAGACAGCAGGCACAATGACATGTTAAATTACCCACATGATGTATAGCTTAATGAACCCCTTGTGTTGATCACGCTTGGCATTAATCAAGAGCCATGAACAGATTCCCTTATTTTCTCAATGCTTCTCTGATAAACTACAATTTCATTTAACCTTGGACAGCAACTTTAATAGCTTCCATGGGACAACTGTCGATACCTTTCTGGGTATACAGTGATTAAACTGCAACTCAAGATGCATGTCATGAATTTTCTTCATTTGAAATTAGAATTTTTATTCTTAACAATCATTTGCATAAAATATGCTGAAGACACTGAAATGCGTAAGGATTTGCATTTATCCAAAGTCTAAATCTGCCATGCTGCATTGTAAGACAGTAATTGATATTATATTCATAAGTATTTCTATTTGTGTGTTTATTTTATTTCTTGCAAATAATATAAATAATCTTTCTCCCTGGGACAGAAAAAACAGAAGAAAGAAATTAAGAGTCAAAGTTTACTTCGAGGCAGATCTGCTCAGTTGTTCTACTGTGCTCAAGAATCACCTTCCAGGTATTGGGAACAGAGGCCAATGTTTGCTCCACATCAAATAGGGAAGTGAGTGGTACTGACCATTCATTTTAAAAGCACAGATAATTATCACAGAAGATGAATGAATCTCACTAAAAACAGATTGCTCAGAAGACAGTGCCATCTAGTTTTAATCCTCTCCCTTGTCCTTAGATTTGCTTGTTTGCTAACCTTAATTGGTATGAGGTTGAGCTCCTAAAAGTTAAAGATAACAGCTAGGTGAAAACCAAGGTTGGTTTGGTGTCTATATGTAGACATGGAAGTCAATAAGTTAAAATACTTTCACCTTAACCAACCTCTCCTAAATCAGACAAGGAATTTTCACATGTAGGGCTTTATTTGAAGAGTCCATAACAACTCAGATTTCTGTTAAGGGAGGCATTGAGTAACATCTAGATCCACTAGAGGATGCAATTCTCTCTGAAAGAAAAGAGAAATAAATGTGCCAAAGGTACATTGCATGAAGACAATGGAGCTAGCAAAGGAAGAGAATGAAAGGTGTGGATCTGATCATGGAACACATGCAGCTCTCTATTTTAAGAGGAAAAAACTCATGATAGCCAGTGTGCAATGGCTACTTTGTATGACTTGGAAGTTAAATGCCTATAGACTGTGTTTCAGGTATTCATATTGAGAAGGTGCTTTGTTTTGTCCTGCTGTGTTTTGTATGTGGTGCTGGAGATTGAACATAGAGCTTCATGCATGTAGGCATGCACTCTACCCCTAAGCTATATCCCCAACTTCTACACTGAGAAATTGAAATAAAACCCTCTAAATTAGATATAATCTTGTGAACTATTCCATCTGTATTTAATAACTTTCCCATTTTTTTTAATATTGAGTTCATAATTTGGCTCTTTGGGGCCCAATGGGAGGAGTGGAAGGTGTATCTGGACCAGAGCCCTTGGTGCTGTTCACCCGTGACTACTCATGTAGCCCTGGGCAAGCCATTCATCTCCTTCCGAGGATAAGAAGTCACTTAGAGATGGGTAGGTGTTTTTGTCAGTGTTCTATTTCTGTGAAGAGACACCATGACTGCACAACTCTTATAAAGGAAAACATTTAATTGGGCTTACAGTTTCAGAGGTTTAGTTCATTAATAGCACAGTGGGAAGCATGCTGGCACTCAGGCAGACATGGTGCTGAAGGAGATGAGAATTCTACATCTGATCCACTGGCAGCAGGAAGAAGAAAGTGCTACTGTCCCTGGTTTAGGCTTTTGAAGCCTAAAGACCCTTCCTCCAACAAGGCCACATCTCCTAATCCCTCAAATAGTGTGAGTCCCTAGGAGCCCATGGGACCATTTTCATTCAAACCACCACAGTAGGGGATTCTATTTTGTTGTCTTGGGCTTTTTCTGGGATTCAAGTTCTCAGATCTATGACAAACTTCTGTGAGTGCCTTGGGTGTGGGTTTGGAGTTGCAGTTCATGAGGGAGTATAGTGTCCTACAATGGAGTTCCCACTTTGCATTGGGAGCATGTGCCCTGGCAGGTATTTGATTTTGTGAATATGCTCAGACCCAGCTCATTTGAGCCTCTGATCAAGGCTGTGACTGGCTGCTTGGCAATTCTTTAGAAAAATGGTAAAGAGCTGAGTTTAATTATCAACCACTTCTAACGCTCAGCTGCTGCCCTGAAGAGAGACTATATTTGCTCTTCTTTATTCAAAAGGAAGGAAGCCTAGAGCCAGATCAATCGCCTTTCTTTCCAACCTGTGCCTCAAGTTCTTATACTGTTCAGTAGGATATATAGCACTGTTATGAGGAAAACCTGTGGTGCATGTGGTGGTGAGATTCTAATAGGAACTTCCCTACGCACAGAAATTCCTGAGTCCTGTGCTGTGAAAGAGCACTGTGAAGACAGGACACAGAGGACTATGCACTTGGAAGTCAATCAGAACACGTGTAAACCAATCTGTGGCCTTTCAAGGCACAGGCCAATCACCTACCGTGAGTCAGCCAGGTTTGTGAGTCAGCTCTGCCAAGCACTCCAACACTCCTGACCTTCCTTCACATCCTCAAACATGCCAAGTTGTTCCCATCTCAGGGTCATTGTCCACCTACTTCTTCTGTCAGAATTGCTCCTTTCTTCTTTCTTGACTAATCAATCCTTCTCAGTTTCCAAATCTCTCAGTCAGTGTAAAGTCTCCAGAGAGTACATGTCCACTGGAAATTATCACTACCCTCCCACCCCCAGAACCACCAGTCACATTTCAATTACATTATAAAACAAATGATTTGTATTTTAAAGAAGCAAACCGATGAAGTGTCTTCCTAGAGGACAAATTATGATTTGAACAGGGAGTTAAAGACCAGTATCAGACAGACCTCTAAGACCAGTGACTGAGCAACTCTAGGGCAGTGGGTAACAAGTTCAAGTCCTGCCTGAGCAACTTAATGAGTTTTTAGCTCAAAATGTAAAAGTAACAAGAAGGCTTGGGATATAGGGACTAACTGGTAGAGTGCTTGTCTAGCACCCATGTTTACAAAAGTATATTAAACCAAAGCAATTTATATGCAGTTGGTAGTCAGTAAAATATATGAATTATTCCTGCTTTTTGCTGAAATGTTATAATTAAAACCAATATTTTGTAAAATACAAAGTTATATATTTCATTCTTTTTTTTATTTTGTGTGATATCTGTAAATGTGTGTTTGTATGTGTGCACACGTGGGAAGGCCAGAGCCTGACTCGTAGTGCCCGACACGATCAGTCTCCACCTTATCTGAGACAGGGCCTCTCATCAGCCCAGCGTTCAATGATTGGCTGGACTGACTGACCAGGTAACTAGTGGTACTAGTCACTTAGATTAGGGATTTCTGTTTGGTTTCAACATGCAAAATACATTTAATGACACTGTAGACCATTTTACTCTGACTCCTAATTTTGCTTTATAGTTAGCTGTACCACCACGTAGCAGGTTTAGATACATAAGGTTCTGAAGCCTGAATGCTTTTCCCAGGGGCTGAATAGTCGAAAATTAATTGTGCCAGGACAGAAAATAATACACGAGTTTAGATTCCTTGAATATAGTGAGCACAAAGTACAAAGTTTTTTTCCCCACAAAAATGAAAACCTAGCCAGGCGGTGGTGGCCTTTAACACCAGCACTGGGGAGGCAGAGCCAGGCGGATCTCTGTGAGTTCTGGTCTACAGAGCGAGATCTAGGACAGGCTCCAAAACTGCACAGAGAAACCCTGTCTCAAAAAACAAAAATAAAAACAAAAACAAAAATGAAAACCTAGGAATTGGAGCTAATTAAGATCAGATAGAGCTGGAGAAGGACTGCTTATTAAAGTCCAAAAAAGCAGTAAAACCAATATTTAATCCATTTAAACCAAATGTTCAATCTTACTGTTGGAGGGGTGCATGGTCTGTAAAACAGCAAAGCCAACCATACCTCCTGGGCATAGACCTATCTTTACTGGACCCCCTAGGGCCTTATGCTCTGCACTATAGGTATGGTTGTAGTCAGTATTTAGTTTCCTCTCTGTAATACAGACGTATATCTCTTTTCTTACAGATTAGACAGTAAGGACCTTAAGATTGCACTTTTAATAAGTTTTAGGGTCAAATCCTCTGTGTTTCCAATAAAGGGCTCAATCATAATCAGCATCACCTGTCACCCTCACCATTTGGAGGCGTGGAGACAGAAGAAAACCAAACAAAACACAGGAAGTAAGTTAGTTAATTAGGTCTTGTGGTGATAAATCGTGTACCCCAATAAACTTGCCTGAGGATCAGAAGACAGAGCTAGCCTCTAGATTAGACATAGAGGTCAGGCAGTGGTGGCACACACCTTTAATCCCAGAACTTGAGATATGCCTTTGCTTGGGAAGCACACAGTCCTTTAATCCCAGGAAGTAATGTGGCAGGACAGAGAAAGGTATATAAGGCGTGAGGAAGCAGGTACTCACTCCCTTTAGGCTAAGGATCTCATAGAAGTAAGAACCAGTGGCTGGCTGTTCTGCTTCTCTGATCTTTCAGCTTTTACCCTGATATCTGGCTCTGAGTTTTATTATAAGGCCATCTAAGATTCGAACAACAAGGTCCAAAGGCAATCTCTTGCCACACAATTAAAACCAAGGAGTAAAATCCAGAAAGGAACACTGTTTGCTTATCCCTGCCGCTCCTGGCAGTAACTTGGAAGAACTGGGTCTCATTTCGGGGAAAGTGATAAATATCAAATATCTATTCTGTCTTCAGGGCAAGGTCTAAAAACAAACAAACAAACAAACAAACAAAAAACCCTTTCATCTTTCCAAATGAAGAGGGTATAAATGCCATATGTCTTTATATCAACCAACTATAGTGATTAACAAGGAAAAATCATTTTAAATGATTAGAATTGTCACTGTTGTACAGCAAGATAAAATAACTGAAATTACAGGATAAAATTCATAATCCAGCAGCCAGGTGTGGCAGTGCACACCTTTAATCCTAACACTTGAAAGGCAGAGCTCTGTGAGTTCAAGGTCAGTCTGATCTACGTAGCAAGTACCAGGATTAAATAGCAACCATATCTATGAAAATCTGAAAGAAAATTTACTTGATAGGCTATCTGCTGGTACAACTAAATCTTGAGGATATAAATTTTTCTTGTTTTGATAGTTATCATGACCTATATTTGCATCTCTAGATATGGTAACATTATTGCTGTGACTATCTAGTGTCAGGCTCTTAGTCACACAGCACTGTCCAGTATGGGTTTCATCTCATGAAGTGGACCTTAAGTCAGATCAGATATTGGTTGGCTGGTCCCACAAGCTTTGTGCCACCACTGCACTAGCACGTCTTGCAGGCAGGACATCATCGTAGATCACAGTTTGTGACTGGCTTGGTGTTTGTGTTTCTTCTTTGGTAGAGTGCAGAGTACATTCCTGTACCAAAGATACTAGAACTTAGGGGTGAAGACATCAGCTTGACTTCTACATGTTCAGTGAGTTGTATAGGTGTTGTCTTCAGCAATGGGGCCTTACTGTGAGTTTGTGGAGAGCAACCTATGGTCAACAACGGCCTGGGTTATTTGGGGGGATTCTCATGGGGACCCCCTTTGGCCAACAACTCAATTAGATGTGACCCATTCTGGGTACTGGAAGCTTCATTGGTGTCAAGAGATGGGGTTGTCCAGTTGGGTCTCTGTGTCTTCCATTGTTTGGTGATTTCATTTAGATCATCTTCATAAATGTATATTAGAAAGCTTCTAATATATTAGATCTCCATATTATGCATCAAGTGGCCCTTAATTTTAGCTGTCTCTCCCCATATTTCCATCCTTACCCCTTCTTCCCTTCCCCTGTCCACCTGATCTTCCTGTTCCAACACACACACACACACACACACACACACACACACACACACACACACACTAATCCATGACTATTTATTCTATTTCCCTTTCCAAGGGAGATCTATCAGACTCCCTTAGTTATTTACTATATACCTAATCTCCTTGGTTGTATAGATTGTAGCTTGGTTATCATTGATTTGGCAGCTAATAGCCACATATAAGTGAATATATACCATATTTGTCTTTCTGGGTCCAGGTTGATTTTTTTTGCTAGTTCCATTCATTTACCATCCATTTCATGATTTCATTTTTTTAATGGCTGAGTAATATCCATTTTGTAAATGTAGCGCATTTTCTTTATCTGTTCTGTTGCGGGACATCTAGGATGCTTCCAATTTTTGTCTATTATGAATAGAGCAGCAATGAACTTGGTTGAGTAGTTTTCACTACAGTAGAATAAAGCATCCTTTGGGCATATACCTACGTAGCTCGATCTTGAAGTAGATTGATTCCCTTCCCTATCTCTTCTGACTAGTTTAATTTGAAGCCCATTTTGTCAGATATTAAAATAGCTACCCCAGCTTGCTTTTAGGTCCAATTGCTTGGATTTTCCTTTTTCTATCCATTTACCCTGAAGTGATGTCTATTCTTGATGTTAAGGTGTGTTTCTTGGATGCTGCAGAAGGTTGAATCCTGTTTTCTCATCCATTCTGTTAGTCTGTCTCTTTTTATTGGGGAAATTGAGACCATTGATGTTGAGATTTATTAATTATCAGTGTTTGTTGATTCTTATGATTTTGCTGTTGTGTAGTGTGGGGGTGGGGTGGTGTGGTGTGTGCACGCATGTGTGTGTGTGTGTGTGTGTGTGTGTGTGTGTGTTTCCCCTCTTTTGATTTGCTGGTCTGAGATTATTTATTCCTTTTGTTTACTTGGGTGTGGTTAAACTCTTTAGGTTGGGGTTTTCCTTTTAGTGCCTTCTGTAGGGCTGAGCTTGTAGCTATATATTGCTTGAATTTGGTTTTAGCATGGAGTGTCTTACTTTCTCCATCTATTATAATTGAAAGTTTTGCCAGGTATAGCAGGCTTGGCTGGCATCTGTGGTCTCTTAGAGGCTGTAAAACCTCTGTCCAGGCCCTTCTGGCTTTTAGAGTCTCCATTGAGAAGTCAGATGTTATTCTAGTAGGTCTGCTTTTATGTGTTACTTGGTCTTGTTCCCTTGCAGGATTTAATAGTCTTTCTTTGTTCTGTAAGTTTAACGTTTTGATTATTATGTACTGAGGGCAATTTCTTTTCTGGTCCAGTCTATTTAGTGTTCAGTATGCTTCTTGTACTTTGATAGGCTTCTCCTTCTTATGTCAAGAAAATTTTCTTCTATAATTTTGTTGAAAATGTTTTCTATGCCTTTGACCTAGGTTTCTTCTCCTTCCTCTATTCCTATTATTCTTAGACTTGGTCTTTACTTGGTGTCCCAGATTTCCTGGGTGCTTTGTCCAGAGTCTTTTAGATTTAACATTTTCTTTGACTGAGGTATCCATTTCTTCTATTGTGTCCTCAATGCCTGAAATTCTCTCTTGCCTCTGAGGTTTCTGTTTGAGTTGCTAGATTTTTCATTTCCAGATTTCCTTCAGTTTGGGTTTTCTTTATTGATTCTATTTCCACTTTCAGGTCTTGAATTTTCTATTCCTTACCTTATACTGTTTGCAATTGTTTCATCAATTTCTTTAAGGTATTTATTCATTTCCTCTTTAAGGATCTCTGTCATATTAATAAGACTATTTTAGGGTCTTTGTTTTATGTTTCAGCTGTGTTGGAATATCCAGGTCCTGCTGTAGTAGGACTACTAGGCTCTAGTGGAAACATATTGTCTTGGCTGTTCCTGATTTTGTTTTTACTCTAGTGTCTAGGCATCCGGGATTGGGATGACTATAGGTCTAGGTACTGATGTCTGGTTCTGTCTTTGTTGGGTGGGTGTTTGTTCCTTGGTTTCTGTTGCCCTCTATGTTACTTATGAGAGTTTGCTGGCTGTGTGTTGCTTAGTAGGAAATTCTTTCAGGATCTTGATAGGTATGGCCACTGAGGGTACTGGGTAAAATGTATTTCTAGGTGTTGGAAATTGATACCTAGGAATGAGGATGGGATAAAAGGGGAGGGTGCTGAGGGGTTCCACAGGAGGGCAGAAATCAGGGTGTTCCACCAGGAAAATGGGGCAGAGAATAAGGAAAGGCCACAAAATGTCATCTGCTATAGAGCTGGGGGTAAGAATGGAGAACTGGATATGGAGGAGAGGAGGCAAAGTGAAGATCTGAAGGCCACCACCCACTTGCTTTGCTGGCCTACTTGCTTCTCTGGGAGGTTTGGCTAAGGGGTTCCCAGAGAATGCCTGCTGGAGTTGAGGACTAAGACAAGGTGATCTGTAGGGGAGGGAAATTTGATGGGAAGATCTGTGTGATCCACTGGAGATGGGGCAAGTGTGGGGGGAGGGAAGAGGCTGCAATAGGCTGTCTGCTACAGAGCTGGGGATGAGACTGGAGCATTGGATCGGGAGGAGTGGAGGGAGAGGTCAAGATCTACAATTAGGCCACCTGCTTCCCTGGATAGAGTCCACTTCATTTTTAAAATAACAAAACTGATTATTTTTATTTGTTTCTAACTTTCTGGTTTTCAGTCTTCTTATTTAATATGGCTATGAAAGAATAGGACTATCACTCACTGGCAGACTACTTGTCTAGTATGCATAAGTCTCTAGGTTCAACCTTCATCAAACACACACACACATACACACACACACACACACACACGTATACATACATGCACACACATGTACAGGTACACACACATACAGGTATACACATGCACACACATACATATACATATATAGGTAAACACACACATCTTTGAAGTTTTGAGTTCCAAACAACTTTTAGATTCTTTGTCTGGAAGACAATACACAATATTCATTTTACATTACTTTATCTAAAGTCAATCATGCACCCTCTGAACCTAAGCCACTTTCAACAGGGGTGAAACGAGACTGAATTTTCCCAATTCTTTATAACAATAACTACAGAAAATCTGCTATGTGTTGAATTGCACAAATCACCTACATTTGGAGGTGCACTGATTTGGCCTGGTCACTGGGGATCCACTTAGCATCTTGGAAGAAGTAATTAAATAAATGGGTCCTTGTGGCCCAAAGAAGCTAATAGAGCTGCCTCTTCAATAATAAAACATGCCATTTCCTTCTGACAAGATAGCAGTTAATTTCTAATCTGAAAAGTAGGAGCTGCCAGCATTGGCTGTGTTATTCCTTTCAAATATGCTGCTGATGACTCAGAATTACAGTTTTTTAGCCAACTTACCTATATTCAATTTAAAACTCTTCCCTGAGTTTAGATGAAATGGAAAATGTGAAGATGCAGATATGTTTGGCTGTGACTACAATTTCTGTCCCTTAATGCTTTTACCTCTCTACCATGTTTTTAAATTACTATTTTAAAGAGTAGCAGTCATCCCTGTTTCTAGTCTTGTCTATTGCCCAGAACATAGACAAGTAATGTAGCTTTGGAGTCTTTGGGAGAACTAAGTAAATTATTTGATTTCTTTCAAAACTAAAATTAGGGTCATATGCCTTTAGTCCTAGCATTCTGCTAGCAGAGGCAGGCAGATCTCTAGGAATTCAAGGCTAGCCTGGTCCACATAGCAAGTTCCAGCTTAGCCAAGCCTAAATTGTAAAAAAATAAAACAAAATAAAATAAAAAGACTAAAATTATCATATGAATACATTAAATCTGAAGATTATTCTGGAACAGCATTGCATGCCTTTTTACACAATTGGGTTTTTTTTTTTTTCATTCCTCATGTCTATATCATGGTCTTTGGGAACTGACATCTCTGACTCCTCAGTTGATGACATCAGACACCCAACATCATCCCTCTCCCTCATCCACAGCCACAGACACCTTGGCGTGCACACACACACACACACACACACACACACACACACACACACTAGGGGGATAATCACTTGGCACTTTTCTTTATGGTACTAATCAAAATATATAATCATTTTGTTTACTTGTTACCTATCTCTCTTGCAAAAAAAAAAAATCTAAGTTCCACAAAGAGTCAGAATCCACCTACCTATCCAGAGACATATGCCAGAGTTTGCATGGTGTGGAGCTCACAGAGGCTCTTAAGTATTTATTGAGCACATGAAACAAACTCAAAACTAAGTTGCACATATTGTAAATTGAACATGCTACACAGTTTAAATCTTGCAATCTGTGAGGGGACCATGTCATTCATGTATAGATATGTATGTGTGACTATGACATTGTAATGAACATTTATTGAAGATATGTGTGTCAGACACTCAGTAAATGTTATGAATGAGTGAATGAATTAACCAATCATGGAATGTAGCTGGAGTTTTCTCCAGTCCTGCCTGGCCCACGGTCAGGACAAATCTCTCTCACCTGCCAGTCCCACAGCTGCTCAGCCCCAACCAAGTAAAGAGACTTATATTACTTACAAACTGTATGGCCACAGCAGGCTTCTTGTTATCTAGTTCTTCTATGTTAAATTAACCCATATCTATTAGTCAATAAGTTGCCACGTGGCTCGTGACTTACGGGTACCTTACATCTTGTTTGTCATGGCGGCAACTGGCAGCATCTCTCTGACTCTCTGCCTTCCTGTTCCCAGAATTCTCTTCTCTGCTTGTCCAGCCTATACTTCCTGCCTGGCTACTGGCCAATCAGCATTTTATTTACACAGAGCAATATCCACAGCACTGGAATTCCAGTGTGCCGCCATGATCAGAGGAAACCAACAGAAGTTTGCAATCAAATAATGTTGCCTTAATTTGGGCTTAAAGTTTCTTGAGAAAGCATCATTATTTTTTTCATTTTCATAATAATCTAAATATGATCAAAAGTGTTGGGCAGTGGTGACACATGCCTTTAATTCGATCACTTGGGAGGCAGAGGCAGGTGGATCTCTGAGTTCAAAGCCATCCTGGTCTATGTAGTGAGTTCCAGGACAGCCAGGACTACATAGTAAGACTCTGTCTCAAAAATAACAAAAAACAAAATAAAACAAAATACAATCAGAAGTTAATAAATGATTAGATATTTTGCATTGCAATGGTGTAAATGGGCCATCATCATTCATCATTCAAAAATGTTAAAAAATCTAGTCATAATGTTTCAAATTCTTTTTTAAATTGAAAAAATTACATTCCTCTATTTTTGTGTGTGCATGTATGTGTATGTGCTTTTGCACGTGTATGTATATTCATGTGCCTGGGTGTATGTGTATACGTGTATGTGTGTGTGTGTATGTATGCATGTGCATGCATGTGTCTGTGTGTGTTTGTGTGTGTGTAGGACAGAGAATATCTTGTGGAAGTCAGTTGTTCTGTCCCCCCACCATGTGGTTTCTGGGGATTCATCTCAGGTCACCAGACTTGGTGGCAAGAGTTGTTAACTGTTGAACCATATTGCTGCTACATTTTCTAAATCTCAAAAAAATTTCATTTATTTACAGAGAAAAAAAAATCAAGACTGTCAGGATGCCATGAAACATCATAAAAATATATGTGAACAATTATTGTAGAAGTCACCGACATCACCTCACTTTCCATCCTGAGATGCCCTCGGGTGGGTGAGATGTAACTTCAGGGAAGGACGCACAAAGCAGAGGGTGCTAGTTAATTTACTGACTCTCCAACCACTGCTGACCTGATCAACAGCAGAACACACGGGTTACTACGTGTGGTCTCCATAGAAAACAACTGAAAATGTTTTCACTGCCTTCCATATTTGCGCCATTCTTTAAAGAGCAAGCAGCCAGTTCTCACACTTTTCACATAATTCTTCACAGAGACATGTCTCTTCCAACCTATTTTTGTTTCCAATGAGAGCACAGCTGTCTTTCATTAGACATGTTTAACTTGCCAGCTCTATATACAGTGTTTTACATGCTTAACATAGATTTTAATACAGTTGTGGCTCCTGCTTGAGATAAATCAAACTCAAAGTGACAAATAGGCAACTGTCTGCAAGAAGTGGGGGGTTGTCTGATTTAAAACTCCAAGAGGCTTAGAGAGCCTTCAATCTCAGATTGCACAAATACACATTTTATTCAGCAAGACATGATAGATATTTTATTGCAGGACTGGTCTCTTTTAAATTCACTAGATGCAACTGAGAACAATCTAAAGCTATAATATATTAATAAGATTAGCCAGGAATAGAGAAAGAAAAACTGATAATCTAAGTAGTGTAATTTATCAAATGCTTTAAAGATGTTACATAAACATTTTCTAATCTTAAATGCCTTTCCTAGTTCCCTTGTTTTCAGTTTTCTCTTCTGTTTTACTCACTACCAGCTCTTTCTGTGTGTGCTTGTACAGTCTAAACAGTTTCCTGATTATTAGGAAGCATGATTGTATATAAATGCAAAGCAGTTTAACATTATGCAGGGGAAATGGCTGGCATGCACATTTTACTACATGGACCTGACTTATGACCTTCCTGCTGCTTGATGAAAATGCAGACATTTATTGAAACAGCCTGGTTGTCCAATGAGTGTAGGGGTTTTTCATTTTTGTTTTTGTTTTTTTGTTTCTCTTAATTAACTATAATAACATTTTGTCCTTTTAATTGTCTAAAGATGGATTAATTCCTGTTCCATACTTTAAAAATAATCCCTAATAAGAATTTATGCTTGATCCAAATATTGAAAATTCAAAATTTGACAGCCTCCCTTCTTTCTGACAAAAATACATGGGAGGAACAACTTAATTGATTCAGTAGTAAATAAAGTACTGAAGAGAACGATATCTTTAGAAACAATAGCAGCCACCTCCTTAAGAGAGTTGTTACATTAGTTTTACCAAGCGCATGCTAACTTAGCATCACTTCCCAGGTGATGTGATACACTGAAAAGGATACACCTCAGTGAAGATAGTATCGCAACAAACAGATGCGTCCCTTTAGGTTGTCACCCAAATCTCTCACCATGAGGAAGTAAGCACAGACTGAGAGATGTGTAGAATGATTTGCTTGTCCTCTATAAGATCGTGAACACTGGAAAGATTGGTGAGCTGGTGCAGCTAAGATAGACTAAGAGGGGCTAGGGTGATGACCCCATAGGTAAAATGCTTGTTGTACAAGTGTGAGGACCTGTGTCCACATCCACAGCACCCACACAAATACTGAACATGGCAGCACTTGTAACCATAGGACTGGGGAGGGGTGGAGATGGATGGAGACAGCCAGCTTCCAGGGACTTGCTGATCAGCCAGCCTCACCAGTTGGTGAGCACCAGGTTCAACGAGAGATCTCATCTCTGAAAATAAGATAGAAAGACACTCGGTGTTGCTCTCAGACCTCCACACAAGCCAGAGAACCTTCTCTCACACACAGAAGGTACTAAAGTGAAAACAGCTAAGCACAAGATCTAATTCGGATTAATGTTGGGGGTAGGGGAGCGCTTTGGGTTCATTTATGTTTATTTTTTCTCTAAAGAACATTTCTGGAACAAATGGTAAAATTGAATATAAACTTATTTTAGGTGATTAGTGTTGTATTGAACTTAAATTTTTTGAATTTGAGATTCTCAGGTTTCCTTGATCTGTTGGTACAAAGGAGAGTGTAAGGACACTATAAATATTTAAAGACAAAGAGTAAGGATGACTGGAGATGGGTTGAAGATAGCTAGACAGATGGACAGACAGAAAGATGGATGGATAGACTGATAGATAACAGATCATTTGCACAAAATAAAAAAGCAAACACCAGAAAATATCCTCACATTTGGGGACCTTAAGTGACGTGTATATGGGTGTCCATTATTCTATACTGTTCTTAGTTTTGTGTTTGACACTTTCAAAGCAAAAAGTACAAACAGAGTACTACTTATGAACCATGTCACAGGGACAATCGTGAAGGAAAGAAAACACATGGTAAGGAGAAATTATGCCTCTCTAATTTAGTGGGTTTTTTTTTTTTAATGATTGATTTTTAGTGCATTGGTGTTTTGCCTGCATGTATGTCTGTGTGAGGGTGGTAGGTCCCCTAGAGCTTGTTGTCAGCAGCCATATTGATACTGAGAATTGAACCAAGACCCTTTGGAAGAGCAGTCAGTGCTCCTAACCACTGAGCAGTCGCCTGCCCCCTTTTAGCGTTTTCTTAACATTGAACTACAGTATCAACACTGGTTTTCCTTTTCTTTTGAGGCAGAAGCACCCTCAAATCTTCCAGAAACTAATACTTCTTCACTGAAACAGAAAACTCCATCTTATGACTTTGAAATCAGGTGTCTGATGAAGGCTACACACAGTAGTGGACACTGTTGTTGAAAACGTGGCAATAAAACTGCAGCAGGCTGGATAACACAACATTCTGAGTGAGGTGCTCGTGGAACAATCTAGGAAAACATCACTGATAGTAACTAATAAACTTCTGGATTGGGTGAATGTGATGGCTTCAGAGAAAGTCAGACATACTAATTGGCTTCTTTAGCCAACTATCATAAGATACTAGTAAGCACAGATGCACTTAGGAAAGAAGTGAGGAGCCAGAGCATGCTGGAAAGAAAATACATTGTTCCTTATCTTCCATTTCCCCAGTCAGTAAAAAATTGTCAACATAAGAAATGGCTTCGGGGTCAAGATCAAGTCAAAGGGTGGCTGTAGCTCCCTTGTTAAGAACTCTGAAATCCCTAAGGTTGTGCCAAACGCTTTCAGACAAAAGCGGCTCTTAAGACTTGGGAGGTTGTGTTCACCGGCAGGGTGACACACCATGGCCAAAGGAAGCCTGTCTCAATAAGAATTGTAGATGTGGCTTCCGTGGCACCAAATGAGCCTGCATTGGCTTTACAGAGGGCTCCCAAAGGCTGAAATCACTTGTACAAACAGAAGTGCCACCATCTTAGACCACAATGTTCATGTTAGCAAAAACAAACAAACAGAGAGACACCTGGGATTTGCACTTCTATAGAAACAGAGGCAGGGGCCAGCGGAGACACTCAGCTGAATGGGTAAAGAGGTCAGAAAAACAGGATTTTGGGTTTTGTCCTTTCTTTCTCCTCTTCTTCTTTCACTTTGCCTCATTTCATGGCTGCTTGTCCTGTCTTGCTGGCTTTCCTCCTGACACCTAGAACAGTCAGCAAAGAGTCTGGGTTTGGTATCACCGTCCTCATCATGTGGTGGTAACATCCTGGCTTTTGATTCACTGCCAGTCAGTCTCAAGTTTAGTTAGAAAAGAAATAAGGGAAGAATGAAAGTAATCCATAGAAGTTATATTAGACGTTTGTTTTCAGCTCTCTCTCTCTCTCTCTCTCTCTCTCTCTCTCTCTCTCTCTCTCTCTCTCTCTTTCTCTGTGTCTGTGCTTGGGGAGTATTCACAGTAAGATTAGACATCTTGCTTGCTTGCTTGCGGTAGATGAAATTCTAAATGGATCAGTCACTGACGTCTCTTTCCCTGAGAGAGAGACCTTCTCCTGTGTGACCTGTCTTTTTATTGCCTTCCTGTTCTACCTTCTCATTGGCTCTAAACCCAACCACATGATTTCCTTGTCACTGCCTGTCTATACAGACCTCCAGGTCTCTATGATTCATACTGGGATCACTTTATTTATTTGTTTGTTTGTTTATTTATTTGGTTTTCTAAGACAGAGTTTCTCTGTGTAACAGCCCTGGCTGTCCTGGAACTCACTCTGTAGACCAGGCTGGCCTAAAGACGTGCATCACCAGGGCCAGCTTACTTTATTTTAAATTAAAGCTCTTTGCTAATTTTTAATGGCAGATCAAAGCAGGAGGGTGTCAGAGGTAGCTCCCCTTCAATCAGGTGGCACATGAAGAATGAGTTTATTCATATAATAAAACATAAACAGGACTGGTGAGATAGCTCAGCAGAAAAAAAGCGAATGTTTGCTGCACAAATCTCAGAACTTGAGTTTGATCCCTGATCCCCATATAAAGGTGAGAGAAGTTATTTACAAAATTGTTCTCTGACTTCCACATAAGTGCCACAGTATGTACATACATACACTCTACCCAGCCATAGTAATAATAACTAAAATAAAAAATTAAAAATAGTATCAAGAAAAAAAAGGCCAGGTGATGGTGACACGTGTCTTTAATCCCAGCACTCAGGAGGCAGAGGAAGGTGGATCTCTGTGAGTTCAAGGCCAGTCTGGTCTACAGAGTGAGTTCCAGGATAGTCAGAACTACACAGTGAAACCCTGTCTTAAACCTCCCCCCCCCAAAAAATAAAATCAGTCTGCTAGGTTGAGGGTGCCTAACACATGTGAGACTCTACATTTGATCCCTGGCATTGAGATGGAGAGGGGAGAAAATCAGTCCATTTTAGGGGCTGAGGAGATGACTTGGAGAGTAAGAATACTTTCTGTGTAAACATGAGGACTTGCGTTTGGATCCCCAACACTGAGAACAACAGAGACCAGTGAGCTCACTGGCTAGCCAGCTTACGTACAAAACAGGAGCTTGGGTTCAGTGAGAGATTTTTGTCTCAGTAGGGTAAAGTAGAGAGCCTAGAGCAGGATTCCTGTCATGCCCCTGTAGCTTCTACCCATGCACACCCACATGTTCATCATGAATACACACACACACACACACACACACACACACACACACACCCCTGCCCACTTTTCATTATCACCATATACAAAAAAATTCTAAATAACAGCCATGATCAAAATATTCTTTCCCTCCTCAGCAAATCTCATCCTGAGTACTTGACTCTTACTTTAGCCCAGACTTTACAAAGTGTATCTGTCTTTTCCATTCCCAAGGAGGCTTTAAAGCCATCCTCACAAAGACATGTGGAACAAAAAGAAATGAAAACCCTCAGAAAGCACCGACTAGCAGCTGCTTTACTGGAGGCTGTGCAGGGAGAGCCCACAAATCTCTCCATTTCCCTTTCCGCCCAGCCCTCTTCTCTCTTGCTCTGAAACCCTTGTGTTCTTGTCTCATTTCCCATCATCTGAACCTTTCCTCTGGAGAAACTTCTCCAGTTTGTATCTTCCATAACCTTCTCCATAAACCAAAGTTATAAAAATATCCCTGGGGTTATCTGACCCCTTTCAAGAACCTAAAAGGCCAGAGGTGGGTATAAGCATATAAATAACAAAGCTAGGCGCTGGTGGCACATGCCTTTAATCCCAGCATTCAGGAGGCAGAGGCAGGCAGATATCTGAGTTTGAGGCCAGCCTGGTCTACAGAGCAAGTTCCAGGACAGCCAGGGCTACACAGTGAAACCCTGTCTCGAAAAGCAAAACAAACAAAAAAACCAAAACCCAACATATGAATAACAATGAATTAACCTATCCAGTCACCTCAGAGTTGGTGATGCAGGCACTACATTGTAAAATATGCATAGGGTAAGCTACAGCACTCAACTTAAAACACATTATAGAAAATCACAAAAGCATTTAAGTGGAGAGGGGAAGCATTCTCCCGGGGCTTTCTTTTTTATTTACATCATACCTCCTACAAGAAAGACAACACATTTCACCTATTAGTTTAGCATTTCTGATTTCTGATCTTATAGAATCGTTAACACGAATGGAGAATTCCTGATAAATTAAAAGAAAGAAGGCTAGCATTTTGAGAGCCCAGAGCCACCTAAAGTGCTTTCCATGGAGTGTGTTTCGCTGTAGTATCCCTCTTTAGAGAAGTTGCTTATAGTGAAATAAAAGGCCTAAATTGCTTCAGCACAATTCATCGAGATTTCGCTGCACTTACTGAAGTATGCCTTTCCCCACAAGCATGTGCAGCTCCTAATGATGCACTTAGGACTGGCTGGGGCAAAGTGCCTGCAGCCATCCCTGCTTGCCCAGAGCTCAGGAATGAAGAAGCCAAATGGATTCCCTTCTTGCAGGCTGAAGTGACAGGACACTGCTGTTTGAGGTTTAGCTCCTCCTGATAATGATTCCCACAGCATCAGGAGGAAAACAGTCAGTCTGACAGGTTTTTCTTAGTCCATGTCTGGCTTCAGAAAAGAATGCTACATAAGCATGGTGAAGTATATGTGTAGTCTCAGTTCTCAGAAATGGAGGCAGAAAACTCAGGACTTAAGGTTATTGTCAACTATTTAAGTTTGATACCAACCTGAGCTACATCTCAAAACAAGTCTACTTGCCAGGCAGTGGTAACTAATGCCTTTAATCCTAGCACTTGGGAAGCAGAGGTAGGTGGATCTCTGTGAGTTCGTAGGCCAGCCTGGTCTACAGAGCGAGATCCAGGACAAGCTCCAAAGCTACACAGAGAAACCCTGTCTCAAAAACAAAACACACAAGTACACAAGCACATATGTGGGCACTTGTGTGTGTGTCTAAATATCTGAACATCACTTCTTTATAGAGGATGGTCTATTCAGAAATGTGCTATCCACAATGCATGTTAAACAAAATGCTTGCAAAGCACCATCTCCTCACCATCTCTGCACTCACACTCCTTTGGACAGACTCTAACCATGTCTAGTGCCAGTGACTTACCTGAAGATGAATCTAAGCCAGCCTGACTCTCTTGCCCATTAATGTCTGAAAATTGTGTACTCCTGTTTATAAAAAAATCATTATTGCTCACTCAAGGAACACTTTTATATGATTCTTGTATTCTAAAACGTAAATTTGAAATTTTTTATGATAACATATCAATAAAAAAGCAAGCATGATTGCTTTTTTACAAATAATTATAAATGTGTTCTCTTTTGATTTTCTTCATATACATGTACCATTATATATATATTTAAGTGCTTTTCAAAATGCAAAAATGGGGAGATTTAAAACTGGGCATGTGGCTCACTGATAGAGCACTTGCTTAGCATGCTCAAAACCCTGAGTTCAGAAAAATACATAAAGTAAAAAAAAAAAAAAAAAACTGCAAGTTTATAGATTGAGATAATGTCATACTGTGGGGGCTCCCACACCACACAGTGTATTTTTAAGTGATTTTGAAACCATTTGTTTTGCTTTGTTTTGAGGTGCTGGATTCAAACCATAGCTCACACATGCTACCACTGGACTATACCACAGCCTTGATTTAAAAAAGAAAAAGCAGTTCTTATTAAACATATGATATTCATTAAATGGGTTAGATAACAAGACATTTCAATAGCTTCACATGTATATGTGATACATGCACCACCACATATGAACACAATAAAACTTAAAAATATAAAAAATAAACTATATAGGCTTAGCATGGTGGCATCTACCTGTAACCTATAGCTTGTTGATAGTGAAATCTCTAATTTCACATTCCTGACCAAACTTGGGAGATGGAGGCAGGATGATTATGAGTTCAAGCTAATTTGGCCTACGCAGTGAATTCCAGACCAGCCTGGGCTATACAGCAAGACTCTGTCTTGAACAATAATCAGTCAATTTTTTTTTTAAGAAAATAAGATCTGTACAGCACAAGATATATTGGCACTAATACTAAAAGAACTTCCAGCCATGCAAAAGCTAGTCACTAGCTGTTTCCCTCTCTCCAAAGGTAGACCTTCCTACTCTGTGAAGTGCAATTGCCCTTCCTAAACTACTGATATTTTCTAGACTGTCAAGCAGTAATTAACTTGGATAGGAAGCAGAAAAGCTGGGAAGGAGAGAGAGAGAGAGAGAGAGAGAGAGAGAGAGAGAGAGAGAGAGAGAGAGAGAGAGAGAGAGAGAGCGCCAGTGGATGGCAGATGGTTATCAATGAGGCATTCTGGCCATGTGGGACAGAGTTCTTGCCAGGTCATACATTCCTTCCCATGCTGGAGAGGTGGAAGGTATTGAGACACATAACAAGCAAAGTCCTAAATACTGGGATGATAGAGGAGAGCAAAGCTGAGACCTCCATCCACTGCAGGTTCAGGATCGTTCACAGGAACACAATATTCCAGGGCTCAGGGCTCAATGTGGTCTCTAAGACTCTTTCCCCTGATCATCTTAGGGGCCAAGAGAACACAGAGCAGAGCTGGTGACCTCCATTTGAAAGGTGAATCTGAGGTCAATAATATATCTGATTTAGTTTAAAATGGTATAGAAAACGAGTGGCCTGACCATGTAACAGTCTGAGAAAAGCGAACACGAAAGGAGTGACTCCAAAGCTTCACCCTGTGTGCTAATCTTTTCATTCCTTCATTGAACAAACTTACCAGGCTTAAGCTAAGTGTCAAGCACTGCACTGATTTCTGGAGTTACAATGCTACACAGGATCTCACACTGTATTAGGTGCTGTGGATGAGATGTTAAGAAGAGTCCAGTATACCGAGTCTTTCTCTGTCCCACCAGCCAGCTCCCAAATAACAACAGGGAGGCTTATTACTGATTATGAAAGCTCTGCTGATAGGTTAGGCTTGTTTCTAACTAGCTCTTGTAACTTAAATTAACCCATTGCTATTGACTTACATGCTGCCACGAAGCTCATGACTTGTTACCTCATCTTCAACATGTTATGCTTCCTCTGCATCTCCTGGCAACTCCACCCTTCTTCCCAGCATCCTCTCTGCCCTGAAAATCTTGCCTAGCTATTGGCCATTTAGTTTTTATTAAATCAATCACATTGGCATATCTTCACAGTGTACAAAAAGATTATTCCACAACAGTCCAGCACTGTACTACATGTTCCAGTGTTAAGTATGGTCTAGCTCTCACAACGCTTACATTCTGATAGCGAATGCCACTGAAGAAAAAACGAAGAAAGTAAAAGATAATACAGCTTCTAAATGGTGGTAAGTGTTATCAGAGAATGAAAGAGACAGGTTTCATCATAACTGGGGATGATATATGGTAAGATTGCTGTCGTAGTTCCAGAATAGCTCTCTGGGAAGGTGGCAAGGTAACTTAGACTTACTGAAGACGGAACAAGTCAGGAACAGGAGAATCTGATGCAAACAGCAGGTAGGAGACAGCTTAGGCAAGAATGTTCTCGGAGAAGGCGCTGAGGCTGAAACAGAACGATCAGGAAGGAACCCCAACAAAATGGGAATGGCAGGAATTCAGCAGAAGATTTATTAGCAGTGGGTTTGAGATGCCCCAGGTTCAGTTGGAAACCTTACCTATAGCACTCAGTTTTAGGAATCCACCAAGTGCAACTCACTGATAATAACGTCTATGGTTCCTGTCAGTTATCTCCACCAAGCTGAGGAGTTCAGAACGTCTACCTGGACACCATCATCATGCCCTATGACCTTCAAGCAAATCAGCATCAAAGGCTAGAGCAAGCAGGACATTAAAAATAATCGAAGACAGTTTCCTACATCACTGATCAATGAGGCTTGCCAGCCTTGTGGCATCATAGTCTTCAGCATCCCCTGAATGAGCCTCTCCCTTTATTCTTTATATTTTTCATTTACATTTGTTTAGTATTGTGTGCATGTACAGGCCTTCCCACCAGTGCTGGAGTCAGTCCTGAACACTAGGACTGGAAGTCACATGACAACTTGTGGGAATCTGCTCTGTCCTTCCATGAGGTAGTTTCCAGAGATCAAAAGTTTCTCAGGCTTGGTAACAAACCATCTCAGTAGCCTCAGAGCCAGTCCCTTTTGGTGACCTTAGGAGCTCTGTTTGTCTCAAAGTTCTCCTCCATCGTAACCATCCCCACCAGAGTCAGGACACAGGAAGACTCACTCAGAATGCAACTCTTAAGAAATTTACCTTGGGTTGGGGTTTGGTGTACCATAGTTTCCTAGGGTAGCAACAACCTTCCCCCCAACAATTTCTTTTTTTTACATTAAGACTTGGCTGTTGTGCTGATGGAGTGACTTGGTAGATAAAAGGCTCTTGCTTCCAAGTTTGATGTCCTGAGTTTAATCCTCAGAACCCACATGGTAGAAGGAGAGAACCAACTCCTGCTGATTGTCCTCAGACATCCACATGAAAATTGTGGGGCATATATATTAAAGTAAATATTGTAATTAAAAAAAAAAAAGACTTGGCTCTTGCTTCTCTTCCCTTTGGTTGACAGCTGTGAGACTCAACTGCTATGGTGGGTAGATTTGTATCCATGTTTGGGTACTGCAGTGAAGGACAGTTAGTTACCTGTGTACCTCCTTGAATTCTTGAGTAGCAGAATACACAAGAGGACAAGTCTCCCTGGGTTACTTTGCTTGATTATAGCCTCAGGACTTTCCCAAGCACAAGGCACTTTCTCAAATGCATGCTCTGTTATTGGTTGAAAATCTAGCAGCGCTGCTCAGGTCCTGTAGTCAAGCAGGTCTACTGAGTTAGAGTGGCAGGTCATATTTGTTCCCTCTGTGAATCTCTTCAGTTGTGGGCTACTATGAAATTGCTCCATTCCTACCCTAAAGCTCTCCTGTTATTGAAGGACTGTGATTAGTAATTACCTCTTCACTTCAGCCTCACCTATTCAAACATGATTTGTAGTACATCAAAATGCTGTACTTTGTGTGTGTGTGTGTGTGTGTGTGTGTGTGTGTGTGCGCGCGCGCGCGCGCGCTCACGCACATATATCAGCCTCCATTAAAATATTTGAGATCACTGTTAAGCAAATTATAGGCAAATTTCTTTTCCCTTCTCTTTTCTGGTTTTGGTGGTAAGAGGGAATGAACCTGGGGTCTTGTGAATGCTAGGCAAGCATTCTACCACTAAGCAATATCTGAAGGTTTGTTTCTTGTTTAATCTTGCATTTTGAGACAGGTTATCTCAAAAGCTGCCCAAGCTGGCATGAACTTGAAATCTTCTTGCCTCAGTCTCACAAGTAGCTGATGTTACAGACCTGTGCATTGTTTAAACATAAATAAATAAATAAACTTCTTACCTCCATAATGAACAGTTCGGCCTGTTTAAAATTTGAAATGTTTTTAATGATCTGTTAGCTGATGTGTGAGAATCAGGGCCAAGGTTTATTAGGGGAAAATCGTGTGAATCTGTCAGTCTTTCTTTAAAAATACAAGGACATGGTATTGTAGGTTGCTGGTAGAATGCTTACCCAGCCTCCCACATGGCTCCCTCCTAGCCTAACGCCACCCTGTCAGGAGAGAGGCTGTGGTGGCTGCCCTCCCGTGAGGGGGTGTAGGGGGACCCACTCCAGGAGAAGGGATCCCTGGCCGTGGCCAGCGTGGGCCAAGGACATTTTTCTTAGGCATTCAGAGCCCCTGACTGGCATCACCTCCCAGGACTCCGAATGCTTCCTTTCTTGTTTTAATCCTCTTAAGTTCTTTTTCCCATTCCCGGGTAGCTCGCCGGGTTCCTAGTCCCTGGAGGGGAGCCTCACCCGGCGGCCCAGGGAGGCCCGCGCTTTCAAGTTTACGGCCCATTCGAGGTGCAGGCGGGAGGTGCTGCGCAGGGCTGCGGAACTAATCAGTAATCTTAACACCACCACCGTCCAGCCAGCGTTTGTGGCCGGCGAAATGTCTCTGGGTATTTTAATTGTGAGGACACAAGGAAATTGGTCCTATGAATCACTGATCAATTCTATGATTTCAAAAGTCCACAAAATCACCCCTCAGTAAAAGACCAACTCAAGAAAGAAAGAACTGAAAAGAAAATTCTTTGCTCAAGGAACAAAACCTAGGGGGAGGAAATTCAATGTACTGCAAAAATTGCTAATGAAACAAAGGGCCAGGCTGCATGCTCAGATGGGGTTCGTAGGATCTACACTGAGGGTCCACACTCAGGGTTAATCACAGAACCATAGAATGTGGATTAAACCGCCGTGGACGGGAAAACACAAAGCAACCGAGCAGAGAAATTTTAATCAGGAACAAAGATTACCATAATCCCCTCGATGGCCTTCCTTTGCGAAGAAGAGACTTTGCAGAGGACAAACGTCCGAAAAACAATAGGCGCGGTGTGCTAAATTAACCCGGGAAGCATCTAGGCTGGGGAAACACTCAAAGCTTGTCCGCGGCAGGTAAACTAACCTTTACTCTGCACCTGCCCAGCATGGTCAGATTGTTCAAGTCTTTGAGGATAAGTGTTTCTTCACGCTTCGTGGTTTCCTGTATGTAAGGATTACCTCATTCAAAAAAATTAAATAACCCACTCTCCTAAGACTGTCTTATTTTCTCAGGCATTCCTGCGGTATAATTATTACTGTAAAGCTTCTTTTCCATTCATTTCATTTTCCTGGGGATTGGGAGAAAAGTCCAAAAGAATATTGCACAAACAAAAATCATAGGCAGTTATAACGAAGTTACTGTTTGGCAACAATCCCACTGGTTCAACAACTGTAGAGAACACTGCAGGGAAAAACACATTGGTACGGATTTACAGATGTCACCCCACCTACGAGGCTGCATACATCCACAGGACAAACAAGTTCCTTTTCTCCTGGGAAGCAGTGCTGCAGGAAATGGAAGTTACTCTTCCAAAGAATGCTGCAGACCTTTGTAAGAATGCTGGATGGAAAATCCAGTACCACAGCAAGCAAAGGTAAATGCTATTGATAAAAATAAGTGGCAAGAAATAAATATGGTTTGTGAACCAAGCACAGTAGCAAATGCCATTAACCAAGCATTTATCGGATGGAAGCAGGAGTGTGAGTTCAAGGCCAGGGTGAGCTAGTGGGGCCCTGTCTCAAAATCAAAACATTTTTTAAGAAGTAATTTGTGGGAAATTGGTATATTAATACCAGTGAAAAATTATGAATTATAGAATAGAAGCTAGAATTGTAGAGCTAGCTAGTTGTGATACTGAAACATAAGATTTTACTGTATTACTCCCTTTTGTGCCAAAATCTCTTATATTTACAATCACATGTTTGTTTAGTAGATCACACTTTAAACTCTTCAGGACATTGTAGAAAAGTGAGCTGGGCATTGATGGAGCACACCTTTAATCCCAGCACTCAGGAGACAGAGGCAGGCAGATCTCTGTGAGTTCAAGGCCAGCCTGATCTACATAGCAAGCTCCAGGACAGCCAGGACTGTTACATAGAGAAACTCTATCTTGGAAATAATAAATAAATAAATAAATAAATAAATAAATAAATAAATAAATAAATAAATAAATAAAAATGAGCTACAAAGATAAGAGTAAAATGCCTTTCTACGAAGCCCAACCCCTTTTTGAGCCAATACACATAACACCCTCTAAGAACAGACTGCTAACACTTCCATGATAAAATACTGTAATAGTAACAATCTTGCATATATAGAAAGCTTTTCACTCTCCAAAGTGCTTTTCCATTTATTATAGTTTCTTTGATATTCCCCCAAATAGTAATCATTCATCTTTGGCACCTGAGGAAAATGTGTTCTTCATTCAAAGAGCCCTTGGCCATCTGGCTTTGTGTGAGAAAACAGCCCCAGTCGGTGAGTACTTTGCTCACAAGTATGAGTTTTGCTTTCGATATAGCATGATAAAACAGCAATCTCATTGAATATGAAAGCAAGTTTAAATTGCTATGAAATCAGTTGAAAAGAAAGCTTATTGAAATAACAAGTTGTTTATCTTGGAGATAATTCTGCTGATCAACAAAATAATGTTTTCATGAAAACAGCTAAGCAGTCTACCAAATCTATTTCCTTTCATTCCTGGGCATGTGACTTCCATGAGAGACCATGTTTTCTAGCACCCATTGTGGGCAAGTGTGGCCATGGAAGATGAGGAGAGAAGACCAATTCCTTGCTCTGAACCTAGAGGCACTGGGCCTTTCTTGTTGTCCTAGAAAACTAGGGAAAGGACGGTTCCTCTTTACCCATGCAGATGGCAACAATGCCCTGGCAGCTGCTTGCACAAGCTGATGGAAGACACCTGATCACTTCAGTGATTTCAGGAAGACGAATTGCCCAGTGCTATTCTCCAGAGTTATCTATGAGAAAATAAATGTCTATGTTCTTCAGGTATACATATATACATATATATCATATACATGTATATATACATCTATATACACAAATGTGTCATTACTAAAGAATATTTTCCTCAAGAGTAGAAGATTTTCTGACCATAATAACTCTTATATATTTGTGAGAACTGAGGTAATGCAGGTTTTTTAAGTTGTTGGGGGTTGTTATTATTTATATATTTTTGGATTTGGGACCTGCATGGACTTCCATGTGTTCACAAGGGTAGAGATCAACATTAAATGTCCTTTTTTTATGTTCTCCACCATATTTTTTGAGAGTCTGTCACTGAACCTGGAGTCTGCCAGTTTGGCTACACTGGCCGCCAGCAAGCCCCAAGGATCCTCCTATCTCTGGCTCCCCAGCCCTGGGATTATAGGCACACACTGCTGCACCTGATTTATACACAGGGGGCTGAGGATTGAACTCATGTCCTTACAGTTGTGCAGCAAATGCTTTAGCAGTGAGCCCTCTTCCCAACCAACCACATTGGGGTTTTGTTTGTTTGCTTCGTTGTTTTTATTTGTTTGCTTGAGACAAGGTCTCACATAGACAAATTTCTAAATGGTCTTATTAAATAAAAAAACACAAAGCCAAATATAGGGGTGAAAGCCTTAGAAATCAGGAAAGCCTCACCAACTCTGTAGCTTCCACATGCAAGTTATTTCCTGTCTACCCATGCCTTTATTGCCTTTCTCTCTTAGCCCAGCTACCTCACTTCCTTTCACTGCCTGTCTGTACAGACCTCCAGGTCTTTATGTGTGTCACCACTATTGGCTCTGTTCCCTAATGTGTCCTTGAACACAGAGACCCTGCCTGCTAAGTGATCGGATTAAGGGCGTGTGCTACCACTGCCTGACTTCTATGTTTACTTAAAATGGCTGGCCTTTCCCCCCTGATCGCCAGGCAAACCTTATTAAAGCACAAATAAAATGTCACCACATTTCAGCACAAATAAAATATCACCACAGTCTCATGTAGACCAGACTGACCTAAAGATCACTAAGTAGCCAAGGGTGACCTTAAACTCATGACCTTCCTGCCTCTACTTCCCAAGTACTTAGATTACATGTATGAGCCACTGAGCCTGACAAACCAATTTAATCTTTCTGGATTTTATTTTGCTTTATTTATTTATTCTTTTTTTGTGTGTGTAAAGGGGCCTGCAGTTTGAACTCAGGGCCTTGCACATGGTAGGCAAGAGCTCTACCATTGAGATAGTAGTCATTATTATCTCTAGTCATTATTCGATGGAAGCAAGCGAGTTAACCTGTTATGAATGCTTATAAAGTTTAATAATGGCAGTAAGTGAATACTGCTCATCCTCAGCAATTTACATAGTTTAGTAAATGAAACCAAGGAACAAAGGGTGTAGTGTCCCATCAATGTCTCATGTATCAAGGAGGCTTGGGCTTTACCCGAAAACAATTCTTTTTCCAGCACTAGGTATCAAACCCACACTCTTGCATGCCACATACCACCACTGAACTACATGCCAGTCTATAAAAATTGTTAACATTTGTTAAGTGTGGCCAGAGCTGAATGTTCAGTCTTAGGGTACTACAGTCCTCTATGTTTACTCTAGAAGTAGATTGGAAGACTATTGCTCATATTTGGTACTCAGATTTATTCATTTATCTTTAGATCTATAACAAATGGCAACTTTGATTCTGTGACATGGTAAATTTTCGAGGCTGCTTATCTACACAAAATTTCTATTTTTGTGAAGACTTTATATTTCTTGTGAAAGTCTACTTGTATGTATTAGCAAGAGAGAGTGTATAATAGCTATCTTGAGCAGAATAAGTTTGTGTAAAAATGTTAACAAAAAATTAAACAGAAGGATTCTAAAATAGTTCTCTCAATGTCAAGATATTGGCTGTAGAACCAACTCCTCACCCCATATTTAAGCCCTCATGTGACCCTTTTATAAAATGCTTTGGTATTTATAACTTTCACACATCTCTGCATTACTTAGAATACCCTACACAATGTAAGTGCTGTGTCAAAAGTTGCTATCCTCTGTTGTGGAAGGAATAAAATCTGTAAAGGTTCACCAAAGCCCATGCACTATTTGACTTCTAAATATTGTCCATTCATAGTTGGTGAAGGTCCAAAGAGCTGTATGTAACAAGTAATACATACTGAGCAATATAAGCCGGGTGCTGTTCCAAACACTTTATATTTCCTCTCTATAACAACTTCGTAATGGCACAGCCATGCGCCAGCCCAGAGACTCTGATGCTCTTAATTATGACCCAGTCTGTCTCAAAGAAAATAAGATAATAATTAGAACTTGTTATACATTACACAATGTTTTGTATCTTATTAAACTGAATTTTCAAAGCTTCATTGGGTAGAATTATGAGTCATAGACTAGAAATCATTTGAAAACATCAGTCACTTGTGCTACGTTCTTTAACATGAGAGTGCAGAGACTGGCAGATCAAAGAGAAGGATTTGAATCTGAGCTTCTAATCCAAGTCTAACCTCTTGCGTTTCAACCAATTCTCAGCATTGTACTTGTCCCAAGTTAAATAAGGCTTGGTAATTACCATGCTTCTGTCATTGACTGGCTGTGTCTGGCATATGGTTGAGATTTTACTGCAGCCAAGCTTTGTGAAAACCCTTATAATCTTAGCCATACCAGAGGTTGAGACAGCACTGTAAGGCTTGCCATGGAAAATTTAAAAATGCATTTATGAGGAGAAAGATACCACAATAAGATTGTTACAAGCCAGTAGTGCCTTAGGTCCTTCGGGCGGCAGAGCCTTTCTTATCTCTTGGTGAGCTTAACCCAGGGAACTAGGATGCTGGACAATCATGATGACCAAAGCTGCCCAAGTCAGAGGAGTCTAGGTTCAAGTCCATGCCAAAGAAGAATAGATAAACATCACAGACAAAGAGTGAGGTGAGCAAATGAAGTAGAGATATTATGAAAAAGTGAGAAAAACTCTCAAATGGAAAAGGTTATCCTGAAAGAGACAAAAACAACCTAGTTTAGAGGCCTTTTATGCATGAGACTTATGGCAAGAATGGGATGGACATCAATGTAATCTTTATTGAGATTGATCTTACTTTGAATGCATTGCATGCCAAACCAGTGAGAGATCTATATAGCCTTGTGTGGCTATTTAGCCCAACCAGAGAGGTGACTAGATGTTGCTCATCTAGTTAAGAGAGTGGTTATGTGTGAGTCATGGTTTTCTTTGTCCACTCTCTCTCTCTCTCTCAATTCATTTTTCTCGCTCTGTAGGCTTTTGATCCAGTCAAGACCCTTTTCGGTTCTGGGGCTATGTGACTAGTTTATGTTTTGCCCTGTGTCTTCATCCTAGCTGTTCATGGAGAACTCATGCCTGTCTCAGTACTAAAATTAATATCCATCCAGGTGTTGCATGTCGGTAATCTTAGTACTTGTGACGTCTGAGTTGAAGGATCTCAAGCTAGAGACTAGCCTAAGCTCCATAGTGAGACCCTGTCTGAAAAAGAAAAAAAAAATAGGAGACTGATTAAGGAGAGATTAATATTCAAATTGATTTATTCAAAGATTAACTAGTAAATGAGTATATTATTTTAAATTTAAAATGACTAGTTACAGAATAAATTATGCTGATTCTTTTCAATCTATTTCAAACTTAGTGATAAGAGATGCAAAACCCCCAAAGTTAACAATATCTTAATTGACCACATGCATAGACTTCCTGTAGCTTGGAGGACAAGAATACAGACTGTGATGAGTTGGCACATTTCATTTGACATGACAGTGTTGTGGTTAATGAAAAACCACAGTGTTCATTGACTTCTGTGGGTCACTTTATAAATTCCAACTGTTGGTTTGAAAGCACAAGATAGATGGTCTAGCGAAACTGACCAACACTCACTAGTGAGGAATGAACTTCAGAGGCTCTCCATCAAGTCTTAAGAAGTTTTTGGGCAGGATCACAAAACCATAGCCAGGGATCTGCTGGCAAATCAAAATTTCTTTAGAAAGGATTACACATTGGGATCACACTGGATTTTTTTTTTGAAAGACTGTTTTTTTTTTTTTTATTATTCTGAGATGGACTCAGTCACTTTAATCATGTCTAGTCTTAGATTGCTGTGGGTTTTGTCACTTCATTATAAATGCGGAAGGTGTTCAGTCATGCTGAGGGAGGATGTTTATATGGAAATAGAGGATGTTTTGCATTGACAATACCACTACTCCTGGGACTGAAGTACATATGACTTTCTGACTGCTACACTAGACTTTAAAAAGAAAAATTTTTTGAAAGAACCAAAGGCACTATGCATTTTGAATATTAATGTTCTTCCTATTTTAGATTAATGTTCAGGATGGAACAAGAGAAAAATATGAAACATTATGTCTTATATAAATAACTACATGCTCACCCAAACTATTATTTTATCATGATTATTTGAAGAAGAGTAACTTGAAGCCTGATGACCTCAGTTCGATCTGTGAGACCTCCATGGTAGAAGGGTAGAACTGACCTCTGTTAGCTGTCCTCTGAGCTCCACACGTGGACAATGGTAAATAAACAAAAGACACACACACACACACACAAATAAAACTTTAGAAAAAAATTACTCAAATCCAGCAAGATAACTGTCCTAGCAAGTAAAAGTCTATGCATTAAGATTTAGATGATAAAACATAAGTTTCCCAATTTTAGGTAAGTTGACTGTGATTTCTTTGACTGTGTGATAACGTTACAGCAAAGTGCATTCAGCACAAACGATGCTTTGTGTTTGTGTCTATCTGGCTTGTTCTCAGTCTCCTACAGGCATTGTGACACTTTACTGTGGATCTGGGGATAACTAGTTATAGCTATCCAACCATAGCTCCCAACCATGAGAATGAACAACCAAACTATAGGATGTGTTCAGCAGCTCAAGTGTATTGTGTAGTTTTGGCTTTTGGTATTTTCAATTTGCAATTTGTTTATTGGGCTATAATCTTGCAGTAAGTAAGGTAGTGCTTGTATTGCCCATGTAGTGATGGTTAGCCTAGAGCCAACAAAGGAGTTGCAGTAGTGTGCACCTGTAATCACAGCACTGGGGGTATGAGACAGGAAGATTGAGAGTTGGAGGCCAGCCTGGGCCACACAGTGGGACTCTGTACCAAAAGAAAGAAAGGAAAATAAAAGAAGGAAGGAGATATAAAAAGGAAGGAAGGAAGGAAGGAAGGAAGGAAGGAAGGAAGGAAGGAAGGAAGGGTGAGCCATCCATTTGTAACATGCTTATTACTTTATTATCAGTCACAGTTATGATGGTCTTAAAATGATGAAGTTAAAATAAACTAAGACAAATAACACTGAGTTCTAGAACAGAATGAAATGTCTTTCAGAAACATAAACTATATAAACTATAAGAAATTATGCATCTTCTTCATCTGTCAAGAAGATAATTTGTCATGTTTATTTAAGTTTCCATTATCCTGCCTGTTATCTATCTCTCTACATATCTAATTTAAGTTTGACAAATAAAAGTGCTATCTATTGGGGGCTGGAGAGATGACTCAGTGATTAAGAGTACTGGTCCAGAGGACCCAGATTCAATTCTCAGCCCCCACATGGCAGCTCACAACTGTTTGTAAATCTAGTTCCCAGGTATCTGACATCTTCACACTAATGAATATAAAAATAAATAAATATATAAATATATATATATATATATATATATATATATATATATATTTTTAAGGTGCTGTCTAGTTAAATTTACTATTTGGAAATTTACTATCATCAGAAACTAGTAACCTGCTCTTGCATAATACATAATTGAAATAGTTATTAAAATTAGTTCAGTTGTGTGGCATGGTAATGACCCATAATTCACATGTTTATGAAAACTGAGCTTTAATTCCAGCTCTCAGGAGGCAGAGGCAGGTGGATCTCTGTGATTTTTTTTTTTTTTTTTCGAGACAGGGTTTCTCTGTGTAGCTTTGCGCCTTTTCCTGGAACTCACTTGGTAGCCCAGGCTGACCTCGAACTCACAAAGATCCGCCTGGCTCTGCCTCCCGAGTGCTGGGATTAAAGGCGTGCGACACCACCGCCCGGCTAAAAAAAAAAAAAAAAAAAAAAAAAAATCTCTGTGATTTTTGAGGACAACCTGGTCTACATAGCAAATTCCAAAGCAACCAAGCATACATAATGAGATCTTGTCTCAGGAACGAAAAAGAAAAGAAAAGGAAGGAAGGGAAGGAGGGAGGGAGGGAGGAAGGAAGGAAGAAAGGAAGAAAGAAAGCAAAAAAAAACAAAACCAAAAGAAAAAAATAAGGAGGTAGCCTAGCATGATGACCCACATCTTTAACCCCAGCACCGGGGAGGCCGAGGCAAGCAGATCTCTGTGAGTTCAAGGTCAGCCTGGTTTACACAGTGAGTTCTAGGACTATGTAGTAAGACCTTGTCTTTGTAAGGAAGAGTCAGAGAAATAGCATTTGGCATTTAGTATATACAGATGGTGTAACAACCATTTCATATTGTTTCCTCTCTACAACTACCACAGCAAACTTTATAGAAAAAAACTAATGTCTAGGAAACCAAGCTACTGGCCTATGTCCATGCTCCCATAAGCAGCGGCTCCACTTACTAAACCTTAGAATTTTGGATTGTGTAAACTTTACTGCTGAGAAATTAGACCAGAACAAATCTAAAGCATGCTGGAAATTATTCCATTTATTGTTAGTCATTTTTTAAATAATAATAATAACTACTATTATTATTTGGTCAAAGTCTGGTAGCTCTTTAGTCCAAAGGACTGAATTTAGCACTCTGAAGAGTAACAATCTGAAAATATTTTGATTTGAGAAGCCTTTGAAAAACCTTTACCCAAACAAGAGTAAGAGCCCTTGGCTATGAGAAAGTCCCTGGTTGACTCTGTAGCACCCTCTAACCCCTCGTAGTTATATGACTCTACTAGAAGGGAAAGGTTAGTTAGAAGAGGATCAGGTGGCAGGTTTAGTGGCACATGCCTGGGAGGCAGAAGCAAGGTGTATCTTTGTGAGTTCCAGGCCAACCTGCTCAACATAGTGAATTCCAGGACAGCTCTACATAGTGAGACCCTGTCTCAGAAGAAGAAAAAAAAGTGTGTGTGTGTGTGGGGGGGGTAATAGAAGAGGATCAGACAGCCATTATTAGACTACCCAATCCGCCAATCTACAAAAGAGATGTAATAATTCTCTTTTGTAATATATATTCATCCTATCTGTTCTGTTACTCTAGAGAACCCTGGCTAATACACCCGAACATATAGAGTTTATCTGGTATCAACACCATTAGTTGTGGAGGCCCACAAAGGTTTCCTAGTGAGGTCTGAGCTTGCTTTACCCAGGAGGCCTGCATTAGAGGATTGTGACCATGTGTGTGGTTACCAGGTGATTGGAAGGGTCTGTACTTGGCTGTGCTAGGGGGAGGTCTTTTGCTCCACCCCTTGGCATTTCTATAAAAAGCCCTTTAGAAGATACAGGAGGACTGGTGATATTGATCCAGGCTCTCCTGAGGCTATCCTGTGTTTCTATCTGTTTCTTTCCCCTCTGTCTTTCTACCTAATATCTCTTATCCCCCTCTCCTCAAGAGTACCCTGGAGAAAAAGTGAGTTCCCCCATACTTAGTGTCTTCAGAATTCCACTTCTCTCATTCTCAACCCTGTCACCAAATCTTATGACCCAAATTACATATACACAAAATTGTAACATACAACCCTTTAATATCCTATGAACGATATGGCTGATGATTTCTTTTAAGGAAAAAAGAAAAGACATGACAAGCTCTTAGTGTGTAGCCCAGGCTGACTAAATACAGGCTCTTCCTACCTTGGTGCTTTGGAAGCACTGGAGTTAAATGTGTGGACAACTGTGCCCAGCTCGAGCTTTACATACCAATCCATCTTCCAAAAAGACATGTGTCTCTTCCCATCCATCCCATATAGTTACATCAAAAAATTTACTTAAGTCAGTAACTAGAATTACCCCATTATACAGTTATACTGTTTATAATGTTGTTTATATTGTTTATACTGACTACATTTATATTGTTTGCTATTGAGTTGACATTTCAAATGTTTCTTTTTCCCTTTTTTCCCTCACAGTAATCTACTCTCTTAATGGTTTAATTTTCTGTGTACTTACAGATATTCTCTCCCCCTCCAAAGTCATAATAGATTTATAAAATGTCTATAAACTTTTCTAAAAGTTCATGAACATCAAATAATCTGTCTTTTTTTGTTTGTGTTTTCAAAATTCTCCATTTTAATGCCTCTGCTTTGGGGTGTGGTCTGACCACTCCTGAAGCAAATACCATTTGTTTTTTCCTTCAATTCCCTTTGCTTGAACTGCTTGCTGGGTCCCATGACTGCTTATTTCTTGGTTTACTTTCTGGTCCCTGGTCCCACTCTTCTCTCTCATATTCTTTATGATCTGATAAGTTTCTATGGAAGGAACAGGAAAGTGTGTGTGTGTTCAGTCTACCATGTTTAACTGGAAGTCCCTGAGCCACATTTTCTTCTGATCAGTATGCACTGAGGTAGCCTTTGATAATGGGATTAGACTCCTTGCCTTTATGAACTTCAAAAAAGGAGAGACAACTATAAATGCAACTTAAATTACCACCACCAGCAGGTGACCCCTGACTGACTGGATTACATAAATAATTTGCCCACATGGCTGCTTGCTACACAGTTTTATGTCTATCTAGTGGTCTGCAGTTGACTGAGGGGAAGATAAAGTCCTGTTTTTCATAGTGTACATATGGAATTTAAAAAGCAAACCCTGTTCAACTTCATTTTATAATATAATTTACCCTTTAATATAAAATAAAAGCTTTGTTGTAATCAGTGGGTATTTCCTCCATTAGGGAAACAGAGCAGAATTGGCTTCACTGTTAAAAGAATTTTAGTACCAGAGCCGGAAGATGGCTCAGTCTGTCAAGTACTTCCTGTAAAAACATGAGGTCCTGAGTTCAAATCCAAGAATCTACATTAAAAAATGTCTGGCATGGTGACCCACAGTTGTAGTCCCTGGGGGTCAGAGACAAGCAGATGACAAGGGCTCACTGGACAGTCACTAGTCTATTTGGTAAACTCCAAGTCTGAGAGGCACCTGTCTCAAAACACAGGTAGATGGTGACTGAGGAAGAAGACCTGAGATTGACATCTGGCTTCAACAACACACACATTCACTAACACGAACACATGGTATTTGTGGAGACAAATTCAGGATAAGCGTTCTTCTCCCCTCCCAATAACTGCACACGGAGCAAGGGAGGGACACAAAGGAGGTTCTGAGGGTCAGTAGGATGGTTCAGTGTTGGTAAGAGACTTGCTTCAAATGCATGACAGCCTGAGTTTGATCCCTAGAACCTACATTAAAGGTCAAAGGAGAGAACAAATGTCTGAAGTTTTCCTCTGACCTCCACACTGTGATAATGCATATACACACCATAAAAAAGGAAGGTGTTGAAAAAACTATTACTTAGGCTGTGAAGTGGTGGCACACACCTTTAATCCCAGCACTTGGGAGGCAGAGGCAGGTAGATATCAGTGAGTTCAAGGCCAGTCTTATCTTAGGGTTGTCATACAGAGAAAACCTGTCTTGAAACACCAAGAAGAAGAAGAAGCAGGAGGAGGAGGAGAAAGGAGGAGGAGGAGAGAGAGAGGGAGAGAGAGAGAGAGAGAGAGAGAGAGAGAGAGAGAGAGAGAGAGAGAGAGAGAGAAAGAAAGAAAGAAAGAAAGAAAGAAAGAAAGAAAGAAAGAAAGAAAGAAAGAAAGAAAGAATTACTTAAATAGATGCACCAAGGTCTTATAAGTACATGGTATCAGCCAGGTGGCGGTGGCACATATCTTTAATCCCAGCACTAGGGAGGCAGAGCCAGGCAGATCTCTGTGAGTTCGAGGCCAGCCTGGTCTATAGAGCGAGATCCAGGACAGGAACCAAAACTACACAGAGAAACCCTGTCTGAAAAAAACAAAAAACGAAAAACAAAACAAAAAAAAAAGAATAAGTACATGATATCAAACACACAAAAATGTAAATTGTCTCCAAGAGTTGACTAAATTATCTAACACAGAAATAATAACACAAATAATAAAAACATTTATATCACAGAATAATAACACAAATATTGGTTGTTTCCTTCCACCATGTGGATCCTAGGTCATCAGGTTTGTTGGCATGCCCCTGCTGAGACATCACATCAGCTCCTAATTATATATTTTTGGCTTGCTTTCTTTATGATCCAAATGCAAGAAACCACCAAATTTTCTTTAAAACTTTGCAGTAGTAGAATATTTCTTCACTTTGGATCCAAAGATGAGAGATAATAGACAGTGTGTTTAGAAATCATAGTAACTATAATCACAACTGTGAGTCAAATGAACATAATCACAATTGTCCAAGGGGCCAGAATGTAACTATATTTATCATCTTCCTCATTAAGGTATCTCCTGTCCATTTCCTATGGTTTGAAATTATGATACCTGCAATATTGAGGGGTTGTTTTCTCTTCATCTTTTTGACTAATGTGAAATAGATGCAAGACCAACATTGCACAATTTTTATTTAATTGCTGAAATGCATAACTTAAGTCAAGATGTGTAGTCTGCATTCTGTTTGAGTGATTATCCACCACACTTTCCTGCCAGCTTTGCTTAGTGTCATGTCTTGGCCATGCTTCTTCTATTCAATAGTAGATAATAATAGAAAGTGTTTAGCTCCAATTATTTGATGCTGTATTAGGTGTGGTGTATGGAGTGTTACTTGAATATCTTCACCATGTTGCAGAGTTTTCATTTGGTAAAATCAATAAAGGTCTACCACATAATGACATGGGATTTTAAGGTTTTTGTTGTTGTTGTTGTTGCTGCTGCTGTTGTTGTTTATGGACTTCCCATCCAGTGAGGAGAGATAAGGACACAGAATACCCTTGGTGATTGATATATTCTCGGGAAGCACCTACACCCATGCCTTTGGGTATGCAAGTATATGTGACCTCTTCCCCTTAAGTATGAGCATCATCTGTGAGTTACTGTCATCAAAGGTTACATACATTCTCTCTTAAGGTTACATACATTTCATAAGTACATTATGTAAGACTCCACATAATAGCCTTGCTCTAAATACTTTACTAGCATGACATGGGACTGTTGTAGTCTCTAGCTGCTGGACAGCAAACATACAGAGCTACTAATCATACACTTGCAAGGAAATAAATTTAACTAGAACTCTCAGGGATGGTCTTAGACATTGATTCTACCTGTCAAGCCTTCAGACACGATTACAGGCCAGGCAATGTTTTGATATCCACCTTCTAAAACCCAGATATGCCACACTAGAACAGAAACTGAGGTAGTAAAAGTAGACTGTTTCACTGGACAGTGGTGGCTCATGCCTTTAATCCCAGCAATCAGGAGGCAGAGACAGGTAGATCTCTGGGTTCAACTCTAGCCTGGTCTACAAAGTGAGTGAGTTCCAGAATTGTCAGGGTTACACAGAGAAACCCTGTCTCAAAAACCAAAAAGAAAAAAGGGGGGGGGGAAGCTGCTTTAATTATGAGCTTGTGGTAATTTATTAAATAGACTAGAATGCTAAAGGATCTTTATTTCTTTAGTGAACAAAAGAAAATGTAAGAAATGGAAATGTGAAATAACGCATTTTTATTGGACAATTACAAGGCAGTAAAACCTTGATGGATCAAGTTCCAAAGATAGACAACATTTTTGTAAGTGGTGGCCCTCATTCTTGGTGGGAGTACCTGACCCTGACTGTTGCATTGGTGAGCACTGGACTGCCATTGATTGGAAAACCTTTGAGAGCAGAGAAGACTTTAGTATGGAGAAGAGACATTAATAATATTTGCCAATGATATCTGTACAATAACCACTGGACTCTTCGGTGTTTCCAGGACCCTGTGGTGATGTCAATAGACCATTTGGCCTTATGTTTGTGCAGTGTTGATAATAACCATGCACTTTGCTGTATTACTCAACCTCACTCTAAACATGACAAAACAGACACAAATTGCTAATTGGCATGCCTAATGTCACACATCCACTTGTATTAACAGAGCCAAGATTTGAACTCTGAGCTACAGAGCCATACCTAGCAATATCATCAGAATTTTTCGTGACTGGGGGTTCTATTGTAACTTTCACCAGTATGCTGATCCCTGCTTTAGCTCACGGCTACAAGATGAGTTCTCCAGAAGCAGATTCTGACCCAGAGTATCAGGAGAGGTGTGGTGGTATTGTGTTCCCCAAAATATTGTGTACCCTAATAAATTTATCTGTGGTCAGAGAACAGACAGCCACTAGATACAAAGGCTAGAAAATGGTGGCACTCACACCTTTAATCCTAGCATTCCAAAGACAGAAATCCCTCTGGATCTCTTTGAGTTCAAGGCCATATTGGAAACAGCCAGGCATGGTGACTCATGCCTTTAATCCCAGAAAGCAAGCCTTTAATCCCAGAGAGTGGTGGTAGAAAGCAGAAAGATATATAAGGCGTGAGGATGAGAAACTAGAAGCATTTTGGCTGGTTAAGTATTTGGCTGGTTAAGCTTCAGGCTTTTAAGCAGCAGTTCAGCTGAGAGCCATTGGGATGAGGACACAGAAGCTTCCAGTCTGAGGAAACAGGACCAGCTGAGGAATTGGCAAGGTGAGATAGCTGTGGCTTGTTCTGTCTCTCTGATCTACCAGCATTGACCCCAATAACTGGCCTCGGGTTTGATTCTATCAATAAGAACTTTTAAGATTCCTGCTACAGAGAGGACTTAAGAAACACCTGAGAGGGAGACATGAACTGACACACAGCTGTGACAAAGCTTCATCCAGTGTCACATCACTTCTGAAGCATGGGTCATTTCTGAGCTGTGAGTTGAGGCACAGGCTGGGACTTTATCCTGGGCATGAGCCATCACTAGTGCAGTGTGCTCTGGTGACAGAGGTGTCAGCTATCTTAATTCCTGGAGAAGGGAGACAACTTTCCAGAAGGTTCTTCCAGGTGAAGATTTTTCAGAGCTGCATTTCAGCTAATGTCTCCCTCTACCTGGTCTTTCTGGCCTCCCTCACAGGTTGCTTCTGAAGGTAATTTTTAGTACTAATACTGAAGAGGGATCTGAGGTCCATAGTAAAGCACCTATCGCACTGGGTTCCTATACATAGATACAGACTACCTGAGATTATCCTCCTTTGACCCCTGCTATTAGATTCCTACAAAGGATCCCCAGGATGAGCAGATGGCTCAGTGCAAGCACAGGGCCCCAAGTTCAAATCCCCAACGTCCACATAAAACAACCAGCACGACCATGTGTGCTCTTGTAACCCCAGAACTGTGAGAAATGACACAGAAGGACCACTGTGGCCAGCCAGTCAAATAGAAACCAGCCAGGTCCAGGCCGTGTGACTCTGTCTCAAGGTAATGGGGTGGAGTGGTAGAGTTGGACACAGCATTCTCCTCTGACCTGTGCATATGTGTGCACAGGCACTCATGCCCTCACACACATAAATAGGCAAACCAGTAAATACAAAGGATCCTCCATAGTCAGTGTGTGTGAACTCCATAAAAGGAGATCATTTATGGTAAATGTAGTGGTTGGGAGAAGGAGACCTGCAACATGGCAGTTCAGTGAAGGAAGTTGGCCCTGCTAACTACTGAACTAATAATCATTTTTCTGGCCAACCAGACTGAAGACAGTTTGTTGGTCATGTTTTAAAATATTAAGACTTGACCCACTAAAGGGGGCCCAAATGAATTATTCTTAGGGAGTTGCAAGAGCAGATCTCCATGGACCTAAATTACTTGGCAATAGTCTGGTGCAGGCTATTCTTATGAGGACATGGTCTTTACTCACTGATCTAGCTTGCTTCTTTCCTGTTGATATCTGAGATGTTCAGCCCTTACTAAAGGCCTGCAGGAATGATCTATAGCACAGCCTCTCTTGTAACCTCTCATGCATACTTCAAATAGCACATCCTTGGTCCATGGCTCTCCAGGTTACCTATAGATTAGTCGTCTCTCAAGGCTATGTTGTGTGTGTTTGCCACTGTGTAGGCATATGCCATACCACTTAAATCAATATCTGAGAGTCAATTTAAGATACTGGGATTGCTCAAACCCCAAGAGAAAATGAAGTTAACAGCCAAAGTTAAGAACTACTGAGACTTGGAGGGAGAAGCCAAAGGATATGACAGGCAGGCAACAAATTTACACATTTAAGTCCATAACAGGTATGTGTGTCAATAACCAGATAGCACCTGTAAGATGGTTTTAAACGATGATTAAGGTAAAACACCATGGACCATAATATCAAACATGTTCTTAAGTAGACCCAGCTTGGTTCAAGTTCAATGATTCCAATCTTCTTCACATTGACAAACTGAGCTTCTAAACAATCAAGGATTACTATTTTCCCCCAACAACTAACAAGAAATTTTAAAGTCTTATTTTGTATTGCCTCTTTTCCTCATTTACCATCTGTCCTTTCTTCCTCCCTTCCTCTTTCTATCTCTGTCACTTCCTTTCTCCTTCCTTTCTTTCAAGGGGAGGCGAGTGACACTGAGGAGCTTCACACATGGTAAATGAGTATTTTACCACTGAGTTTCACTTCCAATCTCCAATCCTATATTTCCTTTTTCTTATTAGTATTTTACTTGGCATTAATTCTTGTTATACCTGATCAGTTATCAGTGTGCAGGGGGAAATGTAGATGCAGAAATCTTATATTCTGCATTACCTCTATCACTAAGATTCTTAAGGTAAGCAGGTGCAAAGGGTGGCATTCACTGGCAAAATATACTTAAATCTAAATAAACAAACAAAAAACAAAACAAACAAGAATCCCAAAACAAAACAAATAGAATCTGCAAATAGAAAATGTCTTCAGAATTCTTGTTTGCCTCATAATCTGTGCTTTCTGTCTTCCTAGGAACTTGGCTGACCGTCAAGTGGCTCTAAAACATACTTCACAGAACTCCTCAAACCCACCTGTGGAGTGACAGAAATTGCTGAAGTTAGAATTACGCCACAGCTCTTTTCTATCAGGATTACTGGATGGTCACAGACAAGTTCAGATACACACACACACACACACACACACACACACACACACACACACAACTCAGATGAACTTTGATCTGGATGATACCAATTCCAACTGAAAGCTGGAAAGTTTGGGCAGAATTCACTCAAATTAAAAAAAAAAAAATCACTGGGCTTTTCTGCATTCCAGCTCCTGTGACAAAGCCAAGGCATTCGTGCTGAATTAATAGAACTGGCTACTTCCAAACACAAAGGACTCTACTTATGTCCACAAGTCTTGTTTGGTCAGTCAACAGATTAGTCCCTATTTGGGAGGAAACCTAAGGGGAACCTTCTGGACTGCCCTACCCTCTTCCTTTTCCTAACTGCTTCCGGCTATGCAAATGCACTGATGTGGATGCCAAGCGTAAGTTATGGCTACAATTTGACACCATTGTTTTATTAACAAATGTGATCCAGAATAGAATAATTAAATAGGGACACATAGTAAAAATCAACATTCCACTGACCTTTTAAACTGAAAAGTTCTGCTCCACAAACAAAGGGGAGACAATACAATTACATGATAGCACTTGTATGGGCTTGCTGAATGTGTGATGAAGCCTTGACTGGCTGGCCAGCCTTCTCATCCTTTCCACTCAAGAAAAGATTGAAAAGAACAGGACAGCTGTAGTGTCTCGACTAAGATTCAATGGTGAATGGAGTGACAGATGTAGAGCTTGTGCCCCAAAGTGGGCAGACCCTTGTCCCCAACAAACAAAAGGGAGTGACAGTCTCAGGCTCCCATTTATTTCAATAACTTTTTTTAAACCAGCTGGCTTTTTTTTATATATAAAATACTGATATAAGGCAATATTTACATACCTGTTCTCAAATGCCATCTCATCTGATAAGCCAAGTAAAACAATTTCCCCCACTTCATGATGTAACAGGAATCTCAGAGTCTTACTAATAAAAACAAACCTGAAGCCAGATATTGGGGTGAATGTTGGATGATCAGAGAGACAGAACAAGACACAGCTACCTCACCTCTACAGTTCCTCAGCTGGTCTTGTTTCCTCAGACTGGAGGCCTCTGAGTCCTCATCCAGAATGAATCTCAGCTGAACTGTGCTGCTCAAAACCTAAAAGCGTAACCAGCCAAATGCTTACCCAGCCAAATGCTGCTAGTTCCTGGTCCTCATGCCTTATATATCTTTTTGCCTTCTACCATCACTCCCTGGGATTAAAGGCTCACTTCTTAGGATTAAAGGCGTGAGTCACCATGCCTGGCTGTTTCCAATGTGGCCTTGAACTCACAGAGATCCAGAGGGATTTCTACCTCTGGAGTGCTAGGATTAAAGGTGTGAGTGCCATCATTTTCTAGCCTTTGTATCTAGTGGTTGTTCTGTCTCTGACCCAAGATAAGTTTATTAGGGTGCACAATATTTTGGGGAACACAATACAACCACATGATGACTTATTAACTGTAGCTGAAAGTTTTCCTATGTCCCACCCAGTCCGCAGCTGCTCAGACCCAAGTAAACACTCACGGGCTTATATTATTTTTAACATGGGCCAGGTAGGACACAGGAAAACTTTCAACTGCAATTAATTTTATATGCTTTTATACTCTGCTAAGTATACACTATATGTTATTATTCTGTCCACTACTTTAGTTCATGTCTCAAGTAAGAACTACTCTAGTTTATCTTAAGATGACCCATCGACAACCTAAAAAGTAGGGCTGGGGTAGAGCTGAGTGGTAGAGCACTTATCCAGGATCTGTGGAGCCTTCTGTTCAATCTCCAGTATGAGAAAAAAAGAAAAAGCATGAGAAGTAAAATTTTGTATCTTAAAAACACCTCTCATCTTACAAGGGCTGTGTCTGATTTTTGCTATTGTTTGTGGGAGAATGGATCCCATGGCTCAGCGACGGCTCAACAAGAGCTCCACCCACTGTGCACTCCCTAGCCCTTGATTTCCTAGCACAGGTCTCCCTTGGTAGCCCAGGCTGGTATGAAATTCATGATTTTGTAATTACAGGTGTGCACCACCATGCCCAGCTAAATGTATCATCTACATACAAAACAAATAAATAAAAACACTCCTGGTTTGGCCAGGGGTGGCTTAGTCCCAGGAATGGGGAGACAGAAGCCTGTGGATCTCTGACTTTGAGGCCATTCCTAGTTTACATAATAAGTTCCAGACCAGACCAGCCAGAGATGCATAGTGAAACTCAGTCTCAACAAAATAAAAGAATTAAATCAAAGCAATCCCCAAAGCTTCTGGCTTTGTCTTCTAGTGGGTTGCTATTAGCTCAAGTACTGACTTTAATAAATCCATTCACATGTATTATGTGGCCTCCCACATGTTGTGATGGTGACTTCCTATGCTTTTTGCTTTTCTCACTAGGGACTATACATATCTTAAAACTGACCATGGTTATCACTTAAGTGTGTCTAGAATAGATGCTCAGTAGATATTTATTACTTAGTGGTTTCTCAGAAACTTCTGTACATTTGGCAGGGCAGCAATATCTTTATTTTGTAAATAAGCAAACAGACTTGGGTGGAATCATTGATACTTCAACTAACCAGCAGGGGAAGCAGTGACATTAGAGAGAGACCAGTTTTTCTAGTTTATAAGTTGTCATCCATTTCATTACAGCACATTGTGTCTCCAAATGCATGGAAAACTTAATCAGTTTCAGATAGAAATATGTAAATTTCTTTAAGTAGATCAGTAACAACAAATTTCTCAAGGACAGAAAGAATAGCCATTAGCAGTAGTCAGAAAGCATAATTTTTTTCTCATATGTGGTTCCTAGATTTTATAAAGACACATAAACTTATGTATGTATATTTGCTAAGAAAGTAAATGTGAAATTATCTAGGGAACAAGGGGACTATGGGGGGATATATGCTGTATACCATGTATAATGAATATATACAATGGGAATTTAAAAATTTAGGCTCCTAATGAATTTTATTGAATAAAATAAGCAAACTTTCTAAGGAAGAAGAAGAAAAAGAAGGAGGAGAGGATGGCATGAATTCAATATTCAGGGAGCAAAGGCAGTAAAGGAGCCAGTTCTAGGTCATTCTGAGCCAGATAGCAAGACTGTATTAGTTATTTCTTTATTGCTATGTTAAAAAAAAAAAAAAAAAAAAAAAAAAAAAAAAAAAAAAAAAAAAAAAAACACATGAGCAAGACAGCTTACAGAAGAAAGGTTTTGTTTGAGCTTATGGGTCCAGAGGGTTTAGAGTCCCTGATGGGAGCCAACAGCAGGTAGGACAGCTGGAACACAAGCTGAGGGTTAATATCTTGAACCCCAAACAGGAAGCAGAGAATGTGTAAGGAGTTCACAAGGCTTTGAACTCTCAAAACCTGTCCCAGCGACAAATTTTCACCCAGCAAAGCCAAACCTTCTAAACCTACCCAAACAGTTCCACCAACTGGGGACAAGTATTCAAATGCCCAGGACTATGGGGGACATCTCATTCAAACCACCACAAAGGTCCTATCTCAAAAGGCAAACAAGGGGTGGTGATAACTCAGGAGATAAAGGCACCTGCTACCTAGTCTAACAATTAAAGTTGGATTCCCAGACCCACATGGTGGAAGGAGAGAATTGACTCCAGCAAGTTGTCCTTTGACCTCACATGTATGCTGTGGTATGTATGCACACACACACACACACACACACACACACACACACACACACACAAATGTAAAAAAATTTTTTTTTTAATTAAAAAAAAGAAAGAAAAAAACCAAGGTGCACTATATAGAGTCTATAATCACTCTGGAGGATGAGGCAAGAGGATTGCTACAAGTTCATGGCCAGCCTGGACTACACAGTATGTTCCCATCTAGCCAGAGCTACATATCAAGACCTAGTCTCAAAAAATAAACAATAACAACAAAAGCATAATTATAATGTATTATTGTTATGATATATTATTATATATAAACATGAATTATAATTTAACTATACAGGTTAGATTATAGTTTCTATAGTTGAAATTCTGATTAACCAATCCACACTGTAGTTCTTTCATAAGCCTAACACAATCATCAACATTTTTTTTGATCTGCCTTAAAACAGCTTTGGAAGATGAAACAGTTAGTGAACTATTGAAGGATACATTTTAAAATGTGAATTACATAAGAATAAAAGAAAATATTAAATTAAACTGGTTTGGGGTTTTTTGTTGTTGTTGTTTTTGTTTTTGTTTGTTTTGTGTTTTGAGACAGAATTTCTTCCTGTAACAGCCCTGGCTGTCCTGGAACTTGCTCTGTAGACCAGGCTTGCCTGGAATTCACAGAGATCTGCTTGCCTCTGCCTTGAGTGCTGGGATTAAAGTCGAGCACCACCAGGCCTGACTAAATTAAACTGAAATAATCAAAATAAGAGTGAATTAGACTCAAGGAGGTAATTATATATATATAAAAAATTTGATGTTCCCATTAATTTTTATATAAGGCTGTATGAATTTCACACCTAACAAACTGCAAAAATTCATCTACATTTGTTTAAAAGATGGGCTTTGGCTCCAGAAATATCATGCAGTTTGAAGTTGATTTTTTTATCAGAAGAGAAAATAACGCTAATGAGTGAATACTAAGTACAACACAGTAATTTTACAGAGGTAAATACCTAATTACATCTATTTCCCACAGTGGGATAAATCACACATCAAGTTATATAATAATTTAAGGACTTGTAAGAGACAAGAAGATATACTTGATATTCTTCAACTAATTACTTTTAATTAACATGTCTATATTATAAAAACATATGAGAATATTTTAAAATTAAAAATGTAAAAATATTCAACACAAGAAGAATATGGATCTGTACAGCTAGAGGCAACTTACCATTGGGAGATGAGAGGTCTTACTTCCATTTCCCCATTAAAGACTAAGTCTAGACATTCATAATTACACCAATTAATTGGCCATTTTGGCTAAATTATGTAAATTGTCTACATACACTTCTCAAAGTACATAACTGCCAATGCTATTTTCACTTTGGTCAAGTCTATGCTACATAGCAAAATGAAGTGGATAATTAAAGCAATTATTCTGGTTCTTTAGATCAAACATTAATTAAGGTAAAAAACATAGATTTCTTTTTTTTTAAATTTGGATTGAAATATAAATGTTCTGCTTGTATTCCATAAGCATGCCAAAAATGGTCTTTTCAATTGTTTTTGAAATCTGATTACATGGCAACTTTGTAATCAGAATTTCTAAATTTCAACTCCTATGATGCCTACATTATAGGATAGTATTTTAGAGTTATTTATACTATTGCTTGCTTAAATCGTATTTTCTTAGTTCATAGACAATATTAATGAAATTTATGGATGTTCTAAACATAAAGGTAGTCACTGGAATGCTTTTAAAAGTCAATGAGTAGAATGTCAGAAGGCATTTTCTATGGTAACATTAAGGCTATACAGAAAACACTCTCTGGGCGGGACTTAAGAATTTTCCATTGTTGCTTAGAAGCCTATAGATGTGTATGAATAAACAAATAATCATATCCTTATATCTACCCAGACAGAATAAATAGCATATGACATTATCTGTCTGTCTGTCCGTCCATTTGTCCATCTATCTATCTATCTATCTATCTATCTATCTATCCATCCTCTATCAACCTAGAGAGAAAACCTAAGCAGGTGTAATAAAATCTTAACAATTGATGACCATAAGCAAAAGAAATATGTTCTTTGAAATGAAATGTTTCATTGGACCATTATTTTCAACGTTTTTGTTGGTTTGAAATTTATCAAAATAAAATGTTGGACAAAAAAGTACATTTTAAAGCTCCACATAAAATAGCTAATAAACATTCAGTACCCATCAAACCCCCATGAATATGATATGCCTGAGACTGAAAATTCTGCACTCCCTCATTTCTTAAAATCATACTGTGAAATCTATACTAAAAGATTCTTTCCAATAGGCCTTAAGTGAGCTCTTTAAAATATCCCCAAGGTTTCCCATGCAGGGTATAGTTAAAGAGCATTCCACTTGAGATCCTTGCCTGAAAGGCCCTATAGAACTGCAGAGTATCATTATTAAGCAAATGTTCCTGGGCCCTTGGGTGGTTCACTTAAAACACATTTCACTGTATTGAATATTCAATGCCAAAAGCACAGTGTTCAGTGTTAAGATTTGCAATTTAAACCCAGTTGGGAGAAGTAAAAGGTCTTGTAATTTGCCTATACTGTATTGCATTGATGTAGTAGCTTTCGTTGATAATTAAGTTCCAAAAATATGAGTTAGATTGCGGGAACAATGGGGGAAAGCTAACCTTTCTATTACAGCTTTAGCTCTTGACTTCTTGTATTTAAGATTACAGATGCTCCATTAAATCGATTTTGTGTTTAATCTCCTCTTGAAAAACAGTGAATGCAAGTCCCCAACTTTCTTCCCTTTGAGAGAACCCAAGTATTTGACAATGGGAACTACAAGGCTCAAACTAGATAATTAACACCACCCACTGGGGATAAGAAAAGTTTAGAGAGTCTTTTTTGGGTAGTTTTTCTCAACTAAATCTTATTGGGTTGGAATGTCAAAATATATTTCAAGTTGGATTTTCAAATAAAATTTTAAAGGAACCAGATTTGAGATGACAAGGGTGTGCTTAATATGATAAAATTAATTACATTCACTTTACACACGTAGATTATTTTTTAAAAAGAAAATTTCAAATGTAAAATCATGCTTTTTTTGGTAAGGTTCCTTTAAATCACTGCCATTTAGTAATTTGCTGTTATAAAATCTTTTAGGTCCTCAATACAATACAATACAAATGTGCAGGGCATAGGATTGAGTAAAAACTAAAACTTATAGAGAAAAGGGCAAGAGATTGTCATTAAATAAAAAAGGAAATCCGGGACGTGTGGGTCAGGTCTGTAATCCCAACCACCATGGAGGCTGAGGCAGGAGGATCGCGGCAAGTTGAAGACCAGCCTGGACCAGCCTAGAGAGACTGTGTATCAAAGGAAAACCAAAGTTACTTTTCTCTGAATTCGTGCATAGGAGCTGAGGCCCAAAGCTCTGATCCTGCTCTTTAAGTGGGGAGTAGCACACTGGACAGAGGCCTCGATTTTTACTGATCGAGCACAAACTGACCTCCAATTTTTGGTCAGTCTTCAACAGAGTTTCGTCGGGGAAAACGCTCTCGGTTTGCATGCAGTTCACCTGCAGGAGCGTTAACCTCCAGGGACGAAAGCGCCGGCGCTTTGGTGCCTGTGGGGTCCTCGGCCCACCTCTACGGTAGAGGATGATGGAGAATGAACCGCGTAGTGTGATTATCAGTGCCGTGCCTGGATCAGCAGCACTGGAAGGGTGTAGACACTTGATAGAAATTTACATTACGCGGAGATAGCCCCCAAACGTAAACTAACCCTCTGGATTTGGCCCAGCAACTTGCCTAATAACTGGAATAGCCCTGTGGGCGACGCTGATACAGTTTCGGACGTAAAAATCAGCACCTCACTTTTCAAAACGAGCCTTTAAGTCCCATCAAGGCCCGAGGGGGAGGTTTTGGCCACAGTGGGTTCAGCTATTGCCCTGGCAGGGAGGTCCGTGGCCGCCTGACCCGGCGGCGACCTTGCGCTCGCACCCCCACCCAGCGCCCGCCTCCCCGGCCCCGCGCAGAGCAGGTGTCAGGTGGGCGGCCCGGGGCGCGGCGGGCCCCTCCCGCGGCCGCGCGTGCCAGCCTCAGCCCCCTCCCGCCCTGCCGGCCCCTTTGTCCGCCCCGAGGGCGGCCCCTTCCCGCCCGCGGGGTGTGCGAGCTCTCCGGGGGAGGGCGCGAAGGAGGGTCTGGGAGGAGCGGGGTGGAGCGGGGCGGGAGGCTGAGTGCAGGGGTGGGAGCTGCGGCACACCGGGAGAGGAGCCGCTCGGTGACCCGCGCCACAGCCGGTGCGCTGCCGCCGCCCCGGGGCGCGCGGGCGCCTCCCCCTTGGCTGTGTCCACTCCGCACGGCGGGGGAGCGCGGCTAAGCGGAGGGGAGGGTCGAGGGAGGGCCGGGGCGGGGCCCGACCGGCAACGAGCAGCCAGGGGCGCGCGCCTCGGTCTCCGGAGACGTCGGAGCCCGGATGCGTGTGCTCCGGGATTCGGCTCAGGAAGGGGAGGGCGAGTCAGCAGGAAAGAGAGCACAAATACTGTGACTGTCCCGGACGCTGAGTATTCGAGGCTCATTTGAAGATATCCTCACTCCAGGCTCGTGCCCTACGGCTGCGAAGCCCAGACGGCCCTGTCTGGAGCTGTCACCCTTCCCTCTGACTGCTACATCCTCCACGGTCGGCCATGGCTTTCTCGTGCGACTGGTGGGAAAAGTGGCCCTCCATTCACGTTCACTCCACTCCCCCAAGGACCGCGGGCTGCTAACGCTGACTGTCCTCCTGGGACGCTGCAGCTCGGGAGACTAGGTGGCTGCCTCCAGCGGTGGGAGACAGGGAGCCTGTCCTCTTCATCCTAGAATCTTCCAGTATCTTAGACATAGCCTGCAAATGGCTAGCCAGGTGAATCGGTACAGCAAAACCTTCCAGGTTCACATGAAACGGAAAGCAGGGGCCACTGTATAAGGCACTCAGATAATTAACTGCGGAAAACGCGACTCCGAGTGATTCTGTGTGCAGGCGTCCTCACTGGGCCCTGCCCTGAAAAGAGCGAGGAAACGCAGCTGCTAAGTGCCTTGGATACACTCGGTGTTCAAGTCTCTCCCATGACTGAGCTATGAACTGGGGCGTATCAGGCGCTTTCAAAGTCAGCTTTGGGTTGTAATTTCTCTGCAGACTTCTCACCCTTCAATTTCCCCCACCCATTATTAACCATTTTGGAGTTCCTCTTCCTAAATCTTGGCTGAGGAAGCTAAGGGGAAGGAAACTCGCCGCTTAAGAAAAAGTGTACTTTTGACTTGGTTAGCAATTTGCCTAACACAAATATTTATGAATATATGATATATGAATATCATATAGTAAAGTTTTAAACATCCTATGTTAATTATTTCAGTTGTATTTGATAACTTTGATTTAAAAATGGATTAACATACTCGGTGCCCTAATGTCAGTCAAGAAAATAACAGCACAGATGATTTTTAACTTAAAAACTTGCATGCTTTGGTTTGCTGTGGGGTCTTGGCTTGCTGCATCTGGTCAGAATGTTAGTTCTAGCAACTTCTTCAATTTCTTCCTCTTGTTCTCTCAGACTAGGGGATTTCTTAACCAAAGCAGACAAAGATTGTGGATTTGTTATTGTTTATATTTCAAGTGTACAGGCAAAGGATCACACTGGTAACATCCTTGTGGTTGGAGTCAACTGATTTCCCCTACTACACCAAGGAGTGGGGCACGGGGGATATGTCCAGGGTGGAATATCACTGAAGCACCATCTGTAGAAAAACTCTGTCTTTAATAGCCACCCTTTGAAAGTAATGGACACTCCATTTGAGGGCTGTAAATACCAAGTGTGGACATCGGAGTTGTGGGTCTGTGTTCTACAAATGTTTGCTTTCTTCATTGTTGATCAAAGACCAATGTGTTTGCCTTATGAGGCTGCATTGGATAATGTTTTTAGAGTAATTACAGAATGACAATAATCAATTCAACTTCTTTTACCTTACAGGATCTTCTCCCTCTCCAAAAAGCTGGGGAGGGGTTGTGAAAAGAATGATTCATTTTAATAAGGACAAAGGAGACAGAAGGAGGAATGACATTGGCTGTGGCTGGTTAAGTGCAGGCGCCGCTTGAAGAGAAGTTTGGTCCTGCCCCCCTCCGCACTTCTGGGCCTTATTTTGAATTAAAATGGGGCAGACTCTCTTGGTGGCCAGCGGGGGTTCTTGTCATTTGAGACAGAGAATCTTCTTGGCTATTGTTGATGAAGTAGGTGATTTGAAGTGTTTGGGAGAAACAAAGATTCCAAACATAATTCAAATTGGAATAATAGGTTGGGGATGTTTTAAGGTTCCCAACATTCATTACTTTTCTAATTGATAAACAAGAATGAAGATTGTATTTCCTCTTAAAAAGTAACCACTGCTGAATACAGGAAGGTTTCTTTTCAAGACCTAAATAAAATAAATAAATAACAAAAAATGAGAGAGAGAGAGAGAGAGAGAGAGAGAGAGAGAGAGAGAGAGAGAAAGAGAGAGGCAGAGGCAGGCCCCTATTCTCTCTAGATGGGAGAGTTTTCTTCCTGGATTGGAAGAGCGAACTTGACCCTGATGGTTGTGGAGTCCAGTGCCCTTGAACCCAGTGGTTAAGGTATTGCTTTATAAAAATTTCCCTGATTTGTGTGGATTAAAAAAAAAAAATCTTAGTGGCCGGTCAGTGGTGGCACACAGCTTTAATTCCAGCACTCGGGAGGCAGAGGCAGGCGGATCTCTGTGAGTTTGAGGCCAGCCTGATCTACAGAGCGAGTTCCAGGACAGGCTCCAAAAGCTATACAGAGAAACCCTGTCTTGAAAAACCAAACCAAACCAAAACAAAAAACAAAAACCTTAGCATCTTTTAAAGTGGAGGAGGTTGCTATAAAATAGGTCTCTGTGTAGGTGTATATCTGCTGCCTGGCCCTCAGCCCACTAATTCTAAATTCGGGTAGGAAAGAGCCTACAATGACTAACACCTCTCCTGAGAGGTGACTGCATAGACCTGACATCAAACAAAAGAACTCTCTTTGCAAGGCAGGACAGGGCTGATGGAAGTAATCACTTGGATTCCTCCAGTTTTCTTTATCTAGTTCTCATTCAAAAGCAAAACTGTTGCTTATTTAGGAGAAAATATGAGTGTGTGGCCCCTTGGGCCAATAATATTTCTCAGAACTCAGAACTCACTGACAGAAGACTTAAAAGATGTTTAGAGAATGCCATGTGCCAACACTTCTGTAGAAAAGAGGTGAGCTGGAGATGGGGAAAAGGGAGTACCCACCCTAGTCTGTGGTGGTGGGGTGGGCAAGGCTCTTGGGACAGGACTCTTGGCAACAGATCACTGGGAGGCACCCAGCAAAACTGTTGCCGTTTTGAAAATGCAGGTTTGAGGCATTTTTGACCAACACAGACACCCGGTTCTCCTAGATGATCCAATTTAAATCAAATGTGAGGCCTTCCTAGTTAACCAGGGAAAGGGTGGGCTCTTGATGCCCTTCCCTTGAAGACACCTGAAAGTCATTCAGTTGAAAGCAACTCCCTCTATCCCCGGCTTCTGGGGGAGGCTAGTGCATAGGTGCTGGCAGAATACTCTTCCTGAATAGCTTCTGAAGCTGTGTTCTCCTTTGTAATTTACAAACCTGGTGAATTTCAAAGAGCTTGATGTGTTTTCAGACTCCTTCCTGCACTGACAGCTTTCCTTCAAAATTGGGTTTTCGTTTTCCTCTTGGCTTACGTTACCCAGAAACGTGTGAACTCACATCTGGACCCTTATGTGGGTAGGAAACACTAAGAGAAACAAACTAGATTTGAGACCTAATAAAGGTAGATTTTCGTAAAAAGTCCAAGAGAAGCCGACAAGCAAACATTTCGGTATCCTTCATACACAGGCAACACTCTCACCTCCTCACAAGAATCCCTGGCTCTCCTGTCCTTTAAAGTGGCTTCTGATAGCCCCACTTGAGAAAATAAAAGTCAATACAAGCCTGTGCTCCCAAGTTTTGGTTGGGATTCAATATTCTAAGCAAAATATGCTCAACAGATGATAGTGGAGATGAAGCCAGAAAACAACTCCAGCTATTTAAACTGCCAAATGAGACATAAAGCTGCATTGTAAAAATCATCTGGAAAACAGGTTTTCCCATTGAAGTCGCTATGTGTTAATTACTGTGAGCTGGAAGGCTGGAGATCGAACGCCTGGAAGCCGACTTTCACCCCGCATACGTAAACGGAAAAAGTGCTGAACCGCAGCCAGAGGGCTCCTGCCTGGACTCATTGCCATGCATGCCTAGACATTAATATGTGTTCATGGAGGGCTCGTACAGTACGAGGTGTTATTTCCTTATAAAGAAACACCAGGTCTCGCTTTCCATTCTTCTTACAAAATTATTCGCATTATTTATGCTACATTGAGCGATCTAATTTCTTCGTGATAGTCAGCTAATTGCTCTGGCAGGTAATTAGAAGCGGTTTACAACGCAAAGGGCTTTTGCATTGCCCTTCGGATTATTAAGTTGCGCTGTAAATTATACTATATTTGCTGGGGAAAAATTCTTTTGAGCAAGTTCTCTTCCTGCGATCCGAGATGAAATCACCCCTACCCCTCCCTAGCCACCCCCACTGCCACCACACCCCCTGCTTTTCCTGGACTCAGAGTCGAATGATTCTAAAGCACGCGATTTTGTTCGTGTTCAGTGGGCTGAAATAACGTGGCCATTATGGCCTGAAATGGGCCAGGTTTGAAGCGAGCTTCCTGCGCGCCGGCAATATCCAGCAGGCATGTGGGAAAAGAACGGCTTAAATGGGGACATCTGCTCAGTGCTGCTCATCTTACTCTTACAGCCAGGTCAGGTTAAGAGAATAACCTGTTCACCACCTTTTTTCTTGTTAATAAGACTATTAGAAAAAAAGTAAGCACACACACACAACAGCACTAATTGACTGTCATATAAGCAAAGAATCACATATGCACACACACACACACACACACTCAGAGAGAGAAAGAGAGAGAGAGAGAGAGAGAGAGAGAGAGAGAGAGAGAGAGAGAGAGACAGCTACAAGAGGAAATGTAAAACAGAACTATTGAGTGATTTCAGCGGAAAGGCACAGAATTTCCTGCAGAAAAACAACCCATGAAGGAAATCTACATATGTGAGCTCAAAAATGCTCCCTAACAGAAATGAATTTGTACAAAGGATCTTAAGAACTCATATTAAGAAGATTAAGCCGAAATTAAACTCCAGTGAACATTTTCTTCCTCAGCCTTTAAGTATTTTGGGATCCCCACACTTTTTTGATGGTGTTGTTTTGATCTGTGTGATCTCTTGAGTCCTGGTGATGAAGCTCAAGGAAAAGCATCCTAGTTTGCCCCATGGCTTTAGAAAGGGAACCACAGCCCCGGTCACAAACATCCTCATTTTTGAACTGTGCACTCTGATTTGAACACATGTGTGATGAAGCCCAGAGACCCAGAGCAGCTCCTAGATTATTTGTAATTAGACACAATTCCCAAAGTAACATTTATCTTCCCGAAACTGCGATTGCAATTGTCAACCGTCTGGAGGAGACGGCAGCAGGGTGAGCTGGGAGCATTGCTTTTCCCAGGAACAGAACAGAATGAAAAGAAATCAATAGGGTTGAGGATAAGGATTTAGTAGTTTTTAACTCTGCATGTTAGCTGTGAGAAAGTAATATATAATGCCAAAAGAGAAAACAGCCCAAACAAATCTATTTCAGAAAAAAATCATATGCATTCATCTGAATGTCTAGGCTTCTTCTTCTTCTTTTTTTTTTTTAATACACCAAGCTTGCACAAGAACAGTAATATCATCATCTGCAAACAAGCAAACCCTTTTCCTTACAAGTGTTTCCTTCGTTTACATGATGAAGAAGTATAGAATGCTGTGGAACTGATCATCAATTTCATCTATAGGCTGGGACAGAGGAATCAGAAATAAGCCATAGAATATATGCCTGCCTGTAGAGCTAGAGCAAGGCCACATCAACATGGATGGTATGAAGATATGAGTATGCATGGAGATAATAAGTAGGAAATGTATTTTGTTTTCTTCATTTAAATAGGCGATACACATATAGTAGAGATTTGGGATATGTATCTTGGTAAATCCCTACCCCCTCTCTGAACCTAACTACTTGTTAAGACGATTGTTTGATGCATGGAGGGAAGCCCTTGTCTTCTGACTATATGCAATTTGAATTACCCAGCTAAAAGAAATCAAAGCTCACAATACCCTAGGTTAAACCGATAAACATCTTTTAATTATAAAGTATTCCTAACTTTGAATGCTTTAAAATGACAGAGAAGAAAACCGATAAATATTAAGGAGAAATGGAAGAATATCGAGAAAAAAAGAAAATGCTCTCTCATTTATTCAAGAAATAATACTTTGCAAGAGTCCCCAGGGCATGTAGCTCAAGAGTCAGGGCGGCTTCGTTGTGGCCAACAAATGCATCCAATTAAGCAATGCCAGGAAAGTAGGGACCCGGCTGTAAATGTGGCCGGACAGTTGAAACCGAATAACCTCGCTAATAGGGGCTATTGTTCAGCGTGGAAGTTCCCATTTTCCAATCAGGAAAATACAGCCCTCTCTCAGCTCTAGCCGACTGATCCCTTCCCACCTACGGCTCAACAATCTGCCACCAGCGAGGGGCTTTTATTATGTCCCTTCCCAGGAAATGTCAGGCAAGTTCTTAAGTAAAACCACCCGAAAGCAGGGATGGGCCGTGGAGGGGGCCCTCAAGAATCCACAGGTCCACGCCTGGCAAGCTTTCTTTTCAACAGGAAAGGAACTTTGACCACAGAATTCCCAACAGCCCCCACCTACCCCCACCGGGTTCAGCCCTCTCCTCCCGCGGCCGCCGGCGGCGCTCGCCGGGCTTCACGCTTTATCTAGTAGCCCGCGCGTTTCTGCGCCAGGTGCCCACACTGGCGAGAGAGCGAGGCTGTCCCTTCTCATCTTGCCTGCCAGGGTCGCGCCGCTGGCACCGCTCTCGCTAGCTCGCGGAGGACACCCGCGGGTCGGCTAGCAGAGTTGGAGACTCGCCGCCAAGTCTCGGGCAACCTAGACGCCAGCAGCTGTCTTAATCCGTACCCTGCAGAGGTACGCGCTGGGTTCCCGTGCCTTCTCCCACCAGGCTTTCCTTGGTCTTCCTTCCTCCCCCGCCCCTCCCGCCCCTTTCCCCCTCTTAGACCGTGTATATGTAGACCATACTTGTATTCAAAGCTATATTTATTGTAAATGCGTTGCCGGTGAGTTGAAAGCCTGGGTAACTTTGATATTTTCAACTATAAATCTCTATTTGTATTTAGTGCTTACAAATGGCTTTATTAACTTGTCTCGGAATCTGCACATTTTAATCTATTAACCAAAAAGCAGAGGCATAGCTCACTCCCCACTCTCCGGAAAGAGAATGCAGAGATCAAAACCTCTGATTTGCTTTTAGGATCTTGTTTCTTTGGTTGTGAGAGATTCCCAGCATCAACTGGATCTTCAACCCCGCCTGCAAAAAGAAACACACACACACACACACACACACACACACACACACACACACACACACCCAAACCACCATCACCAACAAAAAAACCTCTCTTTCCCTGCTCCGTCTAAAGAGATGGTGATGTATACTGTAGCTGCAAGGTGTTAGATATACTTGAGCAAGTAGTTCCCAGGATGTAAATTAGGTCCCAAAAGCTGTTGTCCAAATCGAAGAAACAGAGAAATTAATCTGGGAGACTATCCATCATCACCGGTAATAAAGAGAGCGACATGGATGAGACAGATGATATGATTAAGGGGCTGTGGTCGTTTTAATTAACTTTTTGCTGTCCTGTAATGATCAAACTGGTCACCAGACCCGGTCAATAAGCATGTTAATATCAAACAAATAAAACCAGGGATGATTAAAAACCTCCTGGTTTATTAAATTTGAAATTCAAATGAAATTTATGCTGCAGATGCATACAGAATGCTAATAGATTTTATCTTTATTGATAGTGGATCCCACAGGTTTGCAAGAAAACAGTACACTGTCTACTCCTGTTCCTTTCCAGCACATTAAGCTTCTTATTGGGTAGGGGAAACTTTTAATTGATGTCTGGAAACCTGAACTTCCTGTATTTCTTCCTCCTTTTCTCTAAACATCTCAATTATTACAGTACAATATTGCAAAGCAATCATCAATATCAAAACAGGTGAACTGAACTTTGCCCTCAATGGTTTAAACAGGCTGGCTTGCATCTGTCATTTGCGGCATACAGTTCTGTTCCATGGTACAGGACTCAAGTGTGCTGGGGTCACTTCTTCAAAGTATTGGGGGGGGGCATCATTAAGACTAGTTCATTTAAAGTGGAAGCAAGATTGTGAGTGTTTTAACTCTGCTGTTTGATAGCTTCGTGACACAACACTAACCACCCCATGGGGGAGGGGGAGAAAGGAAGCCAAAGGAGAAAGAAGCCCTTTGACAAGCCCCTCACTTTAAATGGGAGTAAGTGGAATGTATAAATTTTGATGTGTGTGAATATATATATGTATATATATGTATATATATGTACTATATATTATCGACACACTGATATATATTTCTAATGAAAGCTGCACACACAAACCTTTGCAAAGCCCCCAAAGCTGAAAGCAAACCTCATGCAAATGGAAGAATCTAGTATTTTCACTAATTCACACCAACATTGTGACTCATTGTCATAGGAAGAATGACATGTGATTCTAAAATGCATTTATACAAATGAAATATCTTAGAGTTAGTTTAAAATTGAGTAGCTCAAAATTGCAGTCACGTGATGCTGAGTTTTTCTGAATTCCTGGCAGTTTTGAGGAAACAGTAGTTAACGCCTCTGTTTACTCTCATGCTCAGCATTTAACTTTTTAATAGTCTTGACTCTTTCCCTTCCAGAAGATAGGAGGATAAAAAGATAAAATAACTATTCATAAGAAGGAGTCTTCCTTCAAAGTGCTTCCCTCCACCTTTGAGGATGATGGTATTGATTAAAGTTAAACCCCAAATTTGAACAACTGTATATTAGGTTCTTAAAATGAATATCATTATAAGGAGGAGACCAAAGCAATGAAGTTAATTCTCTTTTATTTGCTAAACGGAGTTCCCTCCTTCCCCCACCCCTTACTCCTTCTGGGCTGGCCTGTCACGCCTTCTCAACACGCTAAAATCATTCAGAGGGGCTTGCAGGGAGAAACACGACATTTATGGTAAGCATCAGCCTTCAGAGAAAGAAAGCAGTTCATTAATTTACTTCACACTTACTTCAAAGTATGTGGATGTCCCTTACTCCCTTAATCAATAGATATGATGTGCAGTCAATACCCACACATGAAAAAAGGCTCAGAAATGCAAACTCGTGCATCACAAACATCAACCTCAACAGTGCAGGTGAAACTTACACAAAACGATGAAGCCTGATTTGGACTTCAGCAAAACCAGGAGGATTTAAAAAAAAAAAAAAATCTTCAGAAGCTGCAATACATTTGAAAACAGCAATGGAGAGAAAGAAAGACACACAGACACACAGACACACAGACACACAGACACACACACACACACACACACACACACACAGAGAGAGAGAGAGAGAGAGAGAGAGAGAGAGAGAGAGGAGAGAGATCTCCAAAGTCAAAACAGAGCAGTTCTCTCGTGTACTCACATTTTAATCAATTCCCCCTTAAAATTAGACCACTGAGAGTTTTCACGACCAGGTGAAATAGGAATTACTGTGGTTTTAAAACGCATGAATATTCAACAGGATTCCAAGGACTGGATTTCCCCTTATTTTGGTGTTGGCTTTTTTGTGGTTTAAGAAGTTCGGTTGTGGTGACTAGAGAACTGTAATGACATTTCTGACGGCAATTAATAATAAAAACAGCAAGCAAGTGACTAAAACGCAGCGAATCTGAAGTAAGTGCACATGATGACTGGAACACACTCATAGATGGTCTGCTGAAACCACAGACGCCTCCATAATGTAGCCCAAGCTTTGTCAAAAGCTCACCTCCATTCTTACAAAAATGGAACCAACAGATTTCGGTCACTCTGATTTTTCTGTCAGAAAGGCACAGTGGGGTTTCCTGTGAAAACTTCTAAATTGGGTAAAATGCTCCTCAATTTCTCATCCAATGGGGGAAAAACACACCCCCTTTTACTCCCCTCACCATCTAATCCTTTTGTAATTTTACTGCACGCCACGGGGCAAGCACACCTCCTCCAGGACGTACACTTCCAAAGCCGAGTCCCACCTCGGAAAAGGGAGTAAGGGGTGACCAGATCAAAGTAATGATTCTAAGGCGCAGGTTCGCACATGCCCTACATCACCCCCCACACGCCCCCGCCTCCCCAACCTTTCAATCTTTCTGTTTGGCTGAAACATCAGGAAATGGAAGGTAAGCATCAAGATTTTCTTCAAAACTATACTGACAGACTCCAGGAAGCCAAGAAACAGAAAAAAAATCACTCCATCTTTTATGTTCAAGGAGGCAGAGGAAGTTAGTAACTGAGGTAGGGTTTGGGAATATTTATTTTCCCGGCCTCACTCAACTTCGCAGTCAGTTTCTCCAGATCTTCAATCTCTTATGCACGTACACTTTATTGTATTGTTCCTGTTCCCCACCCCCAGCTTTGGTGCGCGCGCGCACGCACACACCCCTCTTCTCTCTCGATCGCGCGCACTCAGGCGCGCACCCACTCTCCACCTACACTTAATACGCGCGCACGTCTCTTCCCACCCGGGATTGAACGCACTGTTGCTCCAGGCTCGCTAGGCTAGAGGGACTCAGTTACCTTACACACTTCCCAGCTCGGTCCCCTGACCCTCTTTGTCACACACTCAGTTACCCCCTACACTCTCCCAGTGGTTGAAAGACCTTTGCTTGCCCCTGCTGGGCCACGTCCTTGCGACCCTGCCCCAGCCACCCCTCCGTTCTTTTTCTGCACTGCTCTCTTCGTGGTGGGTCACACTCGCGATCACTTCACACGCGCGCGCGCGCGCGCACACACACACACACACACACACACACGCACACACACACACACACTCACTCTGCGACACTCGCACACCCCTCCCGCCGGCGCCGATGACCTCACGGCGCGCGCGCGGCGCGGCCCGGCGAGGCCGCAGATTGGTTGGCCGCGCCTCCGCGGCACTTCAAAGCCGGAGAGGGAGCTACAATTGTGGCGGAATGGGCGGAACTGATCATTGTATTGCACACCTCTAAAAAAAACACTGCCTCTGATTTATCAATATAAAAAAGATCCTCTGAGAGGAGGAGGGCGCTTCTGTGTGATGGCAACTTCACTTCTAGGGGTGAGTCTCAGGATCTTCTCTCGCTGGTTTAATTAGTTTCCTTTTATTACCGATCGGAGGGGGTTAAAGTCACCCCGGCCAGGCCACGGGCTATCAGTCTCTCTATTGAGAGCCCCCCCCCCCCTTAAATACAAGTGAGTTTAGAGAAAAGAAAGAGGGGGGAGAGGAGGCAGAGCCACTTTTTTTTCAGCACAGGAAAGGTTCGTAGGGCATTGAGACCCGCCACCTCGCAGCGCCCGGCCGCTCCCTGCCCGGGAGACTTGCGCGTAGCCCCTAATACACTCGACGATTTCGAGAGGGAACGCGAGAAAGTTTTCCCCTCCTGGGCATACTGCGGATTCTTCCCCTTCCCCTTAAAATTTTTTCCTCAGCCCGCCTTGTATTGCAGGTACGTTGAACTCATCTTATTTCTACCATTTTAGATGTACTTAAAAAGAAAAAAAGAAAGAAAGAAAGAAAACTAAAAGAAAGGTTGGAAAAGCGAGTAAGCCTTACAGTTTGGCCTCTTTGGGCCCGGGAGAAGCAACCAAGGATGGGTTGAGGGGAACCTGAACAGGATTTTCAAAGCTGTCTCCGGATTGCAGAGTAGCAATTTTTGAATGCAATCCAGTGATTTCCCCAGGTAGTACGGCAGAGGAAACTTCTCCCTCCCCAGTCTGGACTTTCTGTTCGTTTGATCAAAAAGCGTCTAGGGCTTTGTGCACACGAGAGTGTTGTCTTAGGTGAGAATTCTTGTTAAACTCTTCTTTAGCGTGGCGCTTTGCTCCGGAATCAGACGCCCGCAGCCAAACTTGTCCCTTCCTGTAGAGTAGGAGGCAGCCGGGCGCCGGGGCAGCTGGGGGTGTCAGGTGAGTTGGTGGTGGCGTGCGGCAGCAAGAGAAGGGGAGCAGTGGGGCGTCTAGAGGCTACTAGGGGACTAATGCACATTTCTTTCCTCCCTCCCCCACCGGCCCTTTGCCCACCACCCCTCCCCCACCCTTCTTCTCCGCTTCGGGTCTCAGGAAGAACCGAGGTTGGGATCCACTCCTCTGGCCATGCTTGCTGCTACCTGTAATAAGATCGGCAGCCCCAGTCCGTCTCCCTCCTCCCTGTCGGACAGCTCTTCCTCCTTCGGTAAAGGCTTCCACCCCTGGAAACGCTCTTCGTCCTCCTCCTCCAGCAGCTGCAACGTAGTGGGTTCCAGTCTCTCCAGCTTCGGCGTGTCTGGGGCCTCCCGGAACGGCGGCTCCTCCTCGGCCGCAGCGGCGGCGGCGGCGGCGGCGGCAGCGGCCGCGGCCCTGGTGTCCGACTCATTTAGCTGCGGCGGATCTCCGGGCTCCAGCGCCTTCTCCCTCACCTCCAGCAGCGCCGCCGCCGCGGCCGCAGCAGCGGCAGCCGCCGCCTCTAGCTCGCCCTTCGCCAACGACTACTCCGTGTTCCAGGCCCCGGGCGTCTCAGGGGGCAGCGGCGGCGGCGGCGGGGGTGGCGGCGGCGGCTCCGGGGCACACTCGCAGGACGGTTCCCATCAGCCGGTGTTCATCTCCAAGGTGCACACGTCGGTGGACGGGCTGCAGGGCATCTACCCACGCGTGGGCATGGCGCATCCGTACGAATCGTGGTTCAAGCCGTCGCACCCGGGCCTGGGCGCCGCGGGCGACGTGGGCTCCGCGGGCGCCTCCAGCTGGTGGGACGTGGGCGCTGGCTGGATCGACGTGCAGAACCCCAACGGGGCGGCTGCGCTGCCTGGCTCGCTGCACCCGGCCGCCGGGGGTCTTCAAACGTCGCTGCACTCGCCGCTCGGAGGCTATAACTCGGATTACTCGGGCCTGAGCCACTCAGCTTTCAGCAGTGGTGCCTCGTCTCACCTGCTCAGCCCGGCGGGCCAGCACCTCATGGACGGCTTCAAGCCGGTACTGCCCGGCTCCTACCCCGATTCCGCCCCGTCGCCGCTGGCCGGCGCGGGAAGCTCCATGCTGAGCGCGGGGCCCGCGGCGCCGCTGGGGGGCTCCCCACGCTCGTCGGCGCGCCGCTACTCTGGCCGTGCCACCTGCGATTGCCCCAACTGCCAGGAGGCTGAGCGGCTGGGCCCCGCGGGGGCGAGCCTGCGGCGCAAGGGGCTGCACAGCTGCCACATCCCCGGCTGCGGCAAGGTGTACGGCAAGACATCGCACCTGAAAGCGCACCTGCGCTGGCACACGGGCGAGCGGCCGTTCGTGTGCAACTGGCTGTTCTGCGGCAAGCGCTTCACGCGCTCTGACGAGCTGCAGCGGCACCTGCGGACCCACACGGGCGAGAAGCGCTTCGCCTGCCCGGTGTGCAACAAGCGCTTCATGCGCAGCGACCACCTGAGCAAGCACGTGAAGACGCACAGTGGCGGCGGCGGCTCGGCGGGCTCCAGCGGCGGCAAGAAAGGCAGCGACACCGATAGCGAGCACAGCGCGGCGGGCAGCCCGCCTTGCCACTCCCCCGAGCTGCTGCAGACCCCGGAACCCAGCCACCGCAACGGCCTGGAGTGACTGCCCCGCAGCCTCCCACCTGGGTCCTGTCTGGCTTGTATGCCTGGCCTGGGCTCCAGTGTCGGCTCACTGTCTCGCGCTCTCTCCCCGACTCCCTGTCCCTCTCTCCGGCTTCCCTCTCCTACTTTATTAAAGGGATGTGGACAGTAAGTAAGCACGCACCGGTGGCTGGAGCCCTGGCTCCCTCCTGCACGGTGACAGCGAGACTGGGCACAGTGGGAACCCGCTCCTCCAGCTCCGGGCTGGCGGAACTTTGAGGGGGCAGAAGCCTCTGGAGTTAGGACAAGGATGAATGGGGTGTCTGGTAGACCCCCGGCCTCTGGGGCTGCGGAAAGCGCAGTGCTCAGCCAGCTTGAGCAGGAGCTGTGGAGAGGCAGAGGCTGGAGGTCAGGCAAGGCACCCCGGCCTGGACCCGCGAGCGCGCCCCTTGGGCGGCTGTCCCACTTTGAGCACTACTCTGCGCGCAGGCCTGCTGCACCTTGACCGGGTGAGCAGAATTTAGCTCTTCCAGCTCAGCTCTGCCTAGTTCTTTGTGCCCTGCGGGTGAACCGCTGCGAGTCCTGTGAAGGGGAATCAGTGCCGCTACCTTCTTTCATCTTTGTGACTTTTTTTTTTTTAACTGAAAAACTGAGAGGAAAAAATAAACAAGCAACCTTCCTCTTAGCTTCCGGTTTAGATAATTTTCCTCTGCCTGTGAGCACGTCTTTCTCTCCAAACTGCTAATATTGATCCCAAAGTTATTTTGATCGCAGTAACTTATGGGGTGGGGGTGGGAGTGAGGGTAGGTGTCTTTTTCTTATGCAAAAATACCCCCTTTCCGATGAGACCAGATTAACTATCTTGTTTGTCCTTTTCTACCTCGTTTCACCATTCCCGAACATAGTCTCCCAATCTTTTTTTTCCTCCCCTTTTGGTTTAGTCCAACAGTCAATTTATCTACTCTTTTTCTGTAAATTATTGCAAGTCATTGAATATCTTAGGATTAAACTTTTTTCTTTGTGATTTAAACTCAAGTGAAGAAGCTATCGTTTATTTCAGATGAGGTTGTAGTTTAAATGCCAAAAGAAGGAAATAGGAGATAAAATTAAAATTCTTTGTAAAATACATCTGAACCTAATGGTTTGTACAACTGGAAAATCGTTCTAGATTAGTTTCCCATTAAACACGACTCCGCCGGTGTGAGGTGTGAGGTACATTGTCCAGGAGACGATTTTGTATAGTATTTTTCTTGTACATTACTTCTGATAAATATTTGAAAATATATTGAAGTAAACTTGATTTTTTTTTCTTTTTTTGTCAGAAGAAAATATTAAGAGTTATTGCTGAGGTTCTGATGAGCTGCAGGTTTTTTTGAACTCAATTCTGGAGGTGCAGAGCCACACACGCACTTTCCGGGCCTAGTTTTGCTCGAATATGAATTTAGATAGGTATCAAGCTGTAACTAAGACACTATTTGATAAATGTTGGATGACATTTAATTTAATGGCGCATGTACTTATTTGCATTTGCTGGCAGTTCAGGCGTAGTTAAAGTGAGAGTTCTCCTATACTTCATAATAACCGGGTCTGCCAAACCCATGTATTAAATAAATTGTCCAAGTGATACTCGACTAACTTTGGCCTTTGTGTATTTCCTGAAGGTGATATTGTTAACTGTTGACAAACACTCCTGACACTACATTTAAGTGTTGTTTGCAGAGTTTGCAAACTAACTATTCATTGTAATGTTGAAATAATTTGGATATTTCACATTGAAATGAAAAGCCTTTCTCTGGAACATTTTAGACTTGCATTTTAAATGCATGAAATGTAATTGAT